>NC_066620.1:41806245-42106722 GCF_025201925.1 Gopherus flavomarginatus
ATGTCTGACTTTGTAAGAAAGTAGTTTCAGTGAGGTGAAGCTTGGGAGTACACAAACAAATCAGACTCTTGAAAGAGATATGAAAGGTTGAGAGCCACTGACCTAAACAAGATAGATAGCCACAATGTGACTAGGAGCTCACACCTTTCTGGCTAACTGGAAGGGGACAGAGTGAGGCTAAGGCTCTTCCCTCCCCATTGGCTCGACTTTTTGGCTGGATGGGAAGGAGAGCAGTGTACCCTCTAATGATGATGTGCATTGCCTGGCAGCCTCCAGGAGAAGTGTTGGCAGAATCATCATTATTCCAGGGCACTCTTGATGCATCCTGGTCCCTCCACACCACTTCCAGCAGGTGTGTCTATTGTGTTTTGTTAATCCTTTAGACAACACCCAAGCAATTCCATTGCTATTGCAGTAGAGCACTAGACTCCATGTATTCTAAAAGCATTTAATACTGAGTACATCTAACCTGTACATTTTTCTCCAGTGGCTTTTGTAGTCCTCTCAGAACTTTTCCATATAAATGAGAATGATGCTTCTTTCTAGTCTTGCAGCCAGGAAATGGCCGTAAGATTGAATTATCTACATTCATTTGCATTTTGCCTATTTAATATTAGCTCTTCTTCTGTAACATACATTGTTTTACTAGTCAAACCAAATGGGGCTGAGAGCTTTCAGCAAATCTGTTTCTTGAATATAATAACCAAATTGATCATCAGAGTGTCTCCATCACATTTCTGTTGGAAAGCTAGTTGAAACAGGAAGTAAAATAAGTTCTGTGCTCTACACAATATTCTCCCTTTGGAGCCTGACACCTGAAATTAGGTTATGCTCTGAAAACACTCAGGCATAGTTTATAATGTACAGGGTATAACAGTAGGTATAAAGAAAGCCACTTACGTTATGATTAAGTGACTGTGTAATTAAATGCTACTAAACGGATGGCTCATTGGGAAGGATTTTTAAAGCCATTGTATGATATTTACTTTCCTGTGACTGTTAAAGTCAATACACAGACTTCAATTATTTATAAATTTAGTGAATGAAAAATCTCTCTCTTTTATAATAAAATGGACAAAGCTGCTCATACAGTCTTTCAGCTTAAGTGGACATGTTAAAAGACACATTTGGAAATCGAATACCTACAGAGGATTTTTCCATGGGATACAAAGCTTTCTGCTGGATCAAACACAGCCTAATTCAGTAATGATCAAAAGCTGTTATTACCCAATGGCTGTGTGCTGGCCCATGTGGCACAAACTTCTGGCCTCAGTGTGCTGCAGCCAAGGATTGGCTGGAAATGGAAACTGAACTAGTTTCACCCCTACAAGTGATTTCTCCAGATCAGAACAGAGACATGCTATTGGGATTGCAGGGCTGGCTATATGACAGCTCCTAGCGCTGTACCTGTTCTATGGAGAAATAGAGGACCAAAATCTCTAGGCACTTAGATATGATGACAATGAATATGGTATCAGAATATGAACAGAGTAGAATAGACGTCCATCTGTCATCTTAAACGACAACACAATTCACTTTACATCTGTTTTAAAGAAAACATTTGGTTTGGTAGAAGCTTGTTCATTATTTGGGTTCTGCCTGGTAAGTTGAGGAAACTATACATCCAGTTCTGCTTGAAGTACCAGGCACTGCGTGCCTGATTCACTGTCTGGAACACTAGTTATATATAAATATATTTCACTAGAGATACTCCTGATTTACGCCAGTAGAGTCAGGCCTGGTGTGGCCTTTCCAAAGCACCAACATTCCCAGCAACATTGACACCCCAAGCAAAACTGCTGTGTTCATTCACCACACAAAGTGGGAAGTGGAAAATATCAGTGAAGGGCATAAACTTCTCCTTTCCTCCTTCTCCATTAGTTATTTCGCTTTCAGGTTTTCCTACCTAATCCACAGTCCACACTGCTTTACAAACAAGTTCCAGCCAAACAGACTGGTGATCTAGATTTGTCTATGGATCAATTAATTTTAGTTTGACTTTCATGTGTTTCCCCTCTCAAAAACCAAACAATGTTCTTACTGATCTCTTGTGATACAGTGTGTAGGAGCTCTTTCATCAGTCTCTCTCATTGCTTTCACTGCCTGTATCTGCAGAAGCCCCTGTTTCAACTAAGATTGTTTAACATTCTTTTGTGACCATTTCTAAACATTTGCAACTAAATACATCCATTACGGGATCTTAGAGTCCTAGTTTAGCACCATAATGCATTGATTCGCTGGTCCTGTGACCTTGAGTCACAGATGGGGATTTAGAGATCTGACAGATGTTTGGTGTCTTTGTCTGAGAAGTGGGGAGTTCTCCTCACTACTGAGGAGTAAGGCTGGGAAAAGCGGAATTTCAAGCATTTGGCAATGTGTGAGTGAAGTGCTTTGTACTGTATGACACAATACTAGTGAAGAGAAATAAGTGCACTTTGGTATCTTTTCTTTTTGAGTGGCTTAAAATGCCGATCACCTCATTAAGACCAAGACCCCAATTCAAGCAAGTATCCCTGTACAGCACCAGTTGCTTATGTAGATGCATAATTTTAAGCATGTGCTTAAGTGCTTTCCTGGATAGAGGTGGACTTAAGCATGTAGTTAAGTGCTTCCCTGAATTACAGCCAAAACTGAGATAAATGACTATAGCTGAATAAAAAAGAAAGTCATCCAGAAATACAATGCACTCCCATTCCAAAAGTGTCTTGTTTAAACATACACAAACATTTTTCATATACACAGACTATTCTATCTGCCTTCTTCGATGCAGATCTAAACGTCCTGTTTAGAAAATCATATTTTTGGATAACATGCAAGTTGCCAAGGTCTGCGTTGCTGTGGAGGAGGTGCTGTGCATGGGAAAGCTATATTTATAATTTAAAAAACCAAAAACAAACAAAAAAAGAGTCCAGTAAGCAATTGTTTCACAATGTAGTCTAAAAGGCTAGAACAATTAAACAACTACAGATGTGTCAAATGATGTAGGAAAATCATGAGACACTTCCAAATGAGTAGGCGGAGGGTGTGATGAGACCATATCCTGCAGTATATGAATCTCAGATTCTTTGGCATGCAATGTTTTTTTAAAGAAAAATATCCTGGAGAATATAAAGGGCTTCAGTTCAGCAACATAAAATAGACCTCTTTTTCTGATGTGGTGATTTTGGATTAGACCTGGGAATACGGTGTATAAAAGAAAGTACAGAATATATTTTGCAAAGATAAAGGGCCAAATTCCATTTTCAGATGCACTGGTGTAAATGAGGAGTAACTTCATAAAGATAATGGAACAGACTGTCTAAGTGCAGGACCAAGGTGGGGAGATGGAAAGTGGCTTTAATTCACCTTTGCATCACTCAAATTTGGGCCTTAGCCCCGGCACAATTTAGAACATTCTTAAATCACTCTAAATGATGGCAGCTTGTAATGATCTTCCAGGGACTGTTACACTTGTGTAGAATAGCATGGCCAAACACTGTCTGTAATTTCCCGCAGCTGAGAGATTATGCAGTAGCCACTCCTGTCCTCATTGCAGCCCATTCACACTGATGGAGTGGGGTGGATTCTGCACCAGATTTTGTGACCACAGAATTATAGAGTACATAGGGACCTGATTATAGCACACAATTATGATAAACCATGTGAGCAATTTTGGATGATAGTAGAGTTGGGAAAAAAATATAGCAGGGTTGAACTAGAAAGGAAAAAAATTCCTTACTGAACATCATGGAGTCAATTCTCCTACAAGATGATAAAGCAACTCCCCAGTAGAAGATGCACCAGATATTCAGCTGATACTACAGTTTCTCTTCACCCATCATGCTGGTTTGTCAGATGCAACAATGGTTACGTATAGGAGAGGGAGTAAGACAGAAAGAGCAAGAAAGGCGGCTGGAACATCGCAAGGATCCTTCTGTAGAAAGTGTTTCATTTCACATAGTGAAATCTTTTAAGAAAACTGCCTATTAGTAACTGGTGCTATTGTTTTGCTTAAAGAGACACTATTAAGACAGGCAACCTCCCAAATATGACCTATTTTTCCTTTCTATGTGCAAAATATGCAAACTCTTTATTTATGTGGGAGAAGGGTTCCCCAAAAGAATGTACACAATAGTCTTCATAAACAAAATAAAAAAATATTCAGTATTATAAGCTCAGCATTGAAGAACAACTCTATAGTGCAATAACAAATCGATGTGAGCATGCAGGTGAAGAGTGGAGAGATTTGCTAAGGGAAATCAATTTCAGTTTCAACGAAGGGGCCATTATAATAGGAAGAGACAACTATTGTCAACATTGTGAAAAGTTTCTCTCTAGAAACTGAGGCCTATACAGAACAGCTTTAAGTTTCATGTAATGCTAGAGAAAAGATACAATGTCCAAAGTAAGCTTTACCATCAGTGACAAAATTCTCACTATCCGGAACTGGCATGAGAAATAAATGTCTGTGTGAAAAGTTGCTGTTTGGTGAGTGTGTTTTCTTTTCCCACCATCTTCCCATGGTCACAGGATCAGCGGACCAATGGAGCTGCAGATCTCTGAGAAATGTCACGGCCAGAGGAAAAGTTACATACCTGGTTTTCTGAACTTCTATGTATTTAGTACTGGACTCCCTCAAAGAAAATGTCATGCAAAAAATGCTTTATAAGACCAGTAGTGCCTGAAGAATGAGTCCTTCACTGCTTCAAATATTTATTTGTAATGAGTTCCCCTCTACCCCTTTCTTGCTATGTAATTAGATATTCCAAGAATCTATGAGCACATTAAAAGATTTCCCATTTAACTTCATAGCAAAATAGATGTGGGTATAAACCATAAGTTTGGAGCTAAATGGCACACGGTAAATCCATATAAGGGATTCATATTAAACTTATGGCAAAAAAATATTTTCTGAATTATGCTGTATAAAATAATTGTCAATAGTTATTTACTATTTCCATATATGTAGTGAAAATATAATGGAACAAAGTTATCAGGGCATATAAAGAGAGGAGTTATACAAACACTTAATTTAGCTTTTAGTCATCAATGTTCTGTTAACATTTATAAGACCAAATAGTAATATTTTGGTTTATTTTAAATTAGTATTCAAGAAATCATCTGCACCTATATAGCAGTTTATAGGAGAGGGGAGGGGTGATGTAATATTGGACCCAATCCTGGAATGCTGAAGTCAATGAGAGTTTTGCCACTGACTTCCATGGAAGTCATTCCCCTAATTCTGAGAGGGTAGATGAAAGATCATGTCTAAACTATAGGCACCATGTATGACTCTACTGATAGACAGAACTAAATTTTCCATGACAAAGTCAGCTCAGTTACAAATCCAATTGAATTATAAAAGCAGGTATTTCAAACATAAGCCATTTAGAAAGAAAATATTTAAGTTATCATCTAACATGAAGATTGTTGCATCATCTGCAAACTGGATTCTGAATGAAGTGACTTTATTTATTCAGTTAGTCTCTCTGATCCACATAAAGGCAGGCTTGCTGTATCAAAAGGACCTGTACTCTAATGGCACTCTTTTTCAGTGCTTTGAGACCTGGGCGCTTATCCAGTTCCATTTTCTAGTTTACAGTAAATGCTGTAGCACACTGATCATATTTCAGATAAAAATAAATTGCAGATCTGGCAATGTTTCAAAACACTGACATTTTGGTGATCAGACTGACAGTTGTTCTAGACATATCATTTTATTATCTTTTTAGAAATCATTCAATTAACATTTTGTTTATTATCTTTTTAGAAATCATTCAATTAACATTTTGTTCATTAATATAGAGCTGTGTGCATCAGCTGTGAACATCTTTGAATATGGAAGTGTTCTTAATAAAATATTGGTGAATAATTCTTTCTTAATTCACTTACCTCTAATTTTAATTGTGGGACTTGCACTTTAGGTAAGACTACATGTTATATCAATACTGTACACAGACAGTTACAGCACCAATCTCATACTTGTGGCACTATCCAAAATTTGTAATAAAATTCAGTGCAAAACTGCGCTCATCATTAATATATTAATTAAGCTGCCATATGAAAGTGGTGCAACTGGGCTAGCGTGGCACACAGGGGCTGTAACTCATCTTGTGGATCTGGCCCCAAATCGTCTGTTGCCAATATCCCCCAGGCCTTTATCACTTGAGCTAAAGGAAAATCTGTAACTACTGAAGCATTTAAGTTTATGTCCTCTGGGTAGGCCAGCCAATAGACAATAACGTGATTTCACACACTTGAAAAGTTCTTACATACATAGCCATTGTAGTTGTTCTTTGGTTCCTATCAGGTTTGGAGGGAGGCCTCTCTGTTTCACTACCTCACACAGTAATGGAGTCAATTAGCAAGCTAGGACTGTGATCTTCTGGTCAGAGCAAAGCAGCACACAGTCTATTGCCCTGATCCTCGGAAGAGCCGGGGGAGGCAAGGCAATGAGCAATCTTTTGATATAGTCTTCAGGTTGGAGCAAACAGCAAACACAGTTTGGAGCTCTGGCCCTATGGGAGGGGAAGAGCAATAGGCAGTCTTTAGCCTATGTGAGTAGGCCTGCTGGCCTCAAGTGAATAGGCCACCAGCCCCCAACGGAGGGGGTACAGGCGGTAGGGGACCCAGGTCCACCCTACTCCACCAGGTCCCAGCCCAGGGCCCTAACGGTTGAGGGTGGTTCCACCACTGGGTCACGGCAAAGTCACCAAAACACACCGGAGGAACTCGGGCTCGGGCTTTGATCCCCTGTTCTGAGGTTGTGTAGTAATTTTTGTTGCCAGAAGGTGGTCATAGTGCAATGAAGTTAGAGAACCTCTGGTCTAGGCTCTGTGTCCTATTATTAATTCTCTAAACCACATAGCTCCCTGAGCCTAAGCTCCTTTTGTGCAAATGACTTCTGGTCAATTGTTGTTTCTGCTATAGTTATTGCTTTCTTACTATTAATAAGCTCAATTAGCTGACAAAGAACCCTGTGAGTTCTACTATTTACTGGGTCCCTCTAACTATTAACCAGCTAGCAATTAGCTATCATAATACTATGAACTAAAATACAGAAGCTTTTGCACAGGATAATTCAGGCTAACATCTAGAAATAGAAGACTGTCTAGAAAATGTTTTCATCAGATAGGGCAGAATATGGGGCAAGTTTCTTCAGCTTTCAATGAGCTCTAGCCAGACTCTTGAAAACAACAATTTTGAAAATAATAAAGTAAAATGTACGCTAAAATAGGAACATTGTCACAGGAGATCTGCCCAAGAATGTTATGAATAAAAAAGAGATTTTGTTTTGTATATACAGCTAACGTTACAGCTAGAGTTGTTCTGTTGGTTGAGAACATGATATCACTTGTTGACCTAAAATAAATAAACTTTCACAATAGAGCTGATCAGAAAATGGTAAAAAAAATTACGAAAATTTTGGAAAGAAATGAAAACTGGCAAAACACGTTTTTGCTCAAAAATTTCAGCTTGAGATTTTTCTACCAAAAAATTGAAAATTTCTTTAAAAAAATAAATATTTTCTGCAAAATATTTTTATTTTGAGAACAGGCCTCATCCAGCTCTAATATGATGGGTATAGTAGACACTGAATTAAGGCAAAATTGCAGCAATAGGGTAGGAAAATGTTTTTAGAATCACAACACAAAACACAAATTAGACATTTTGGTGTCTAGGGGAAATGTTTGCCCTTTATATTGGAAAAGAGAGCTGTGGTGCATAATAATAGTGACTACAGAACAAATCTTTGGGCCACACGTCCCACTGCCAGGCTCATTTATAACCTTTGAACTTGGACAACAGTTTTCCATAACTGATGTTAATAATAGTACATTTACAGTACAATATGTATGTATTTATTTTACATCCGACTTTCCTTCAGCTGCCTGTCAGCAGGAGCTCAGGTAAAGCTTATGATTATTTCTTCCTTTAAACCACAAGTGAGTCATGGAGCTGTAATTAAAGTCATGTATTTTCCTGAATGAACTATACAAAATATGTTAAGTATTTGACCATATACTGAAGGCTGGTCATTTTGATCAAAGAGATGGAGAAATAGCACTAACAGAGGAAGAGAGGACTGGAACTCTTTGGGAATATAACTGTTTGTGTTATAATTTATACAAAAGTAGGACTCTATGTCTGGCTACATAAATGTTTTTTAACAAAGCACTGGCTTCAGAGAAGAAAGGGAGTAGTGCAATTTTCTTGATTTAAACTCACTATTTTGCAGACTGCTTCTTCTATTTAAGCAAAGATCACTTATTTATTTAAGTCTGTTCTAATGTAATTTTATGCTGGTGTGGGTTTTTCCCCCTTGGATTTTTAGATCTGGACACATCATCCATCCACCAAAGCAGTTGGGTTTCATAACAAACTGTTTTGTTTCATCTTTTCCTAAATTCTTGTCAACCAAATGCAAATAGAAAATATAAAAAGTTTAAGAGTACATTTTTATTGCAATGCCCTGTTCTCATTAACGGTTGATGGAATTGTATGGCTAAATCACCACAAAGAGTATTAAATTTTTACCCCTAAAATATTTTGCCTTGATTAAAAAAAAAAGTACTGATTTAAATATTTTGTATCAACCATAAGAACAACAAGTTTTGTTTATAACTGGAGATGCTCACTCTTCTTGCAGGATCTTCTTAATCTGAAGAAGCTCATATAAATTGGAAATGTTAATGCTTTTATTTTAATCAAGTGTTTTATTCTTCTTCCGTAATCAACAAATCGGAGGAGAGTTTTATAAAAAAAAATGACAATTTTAATAAATATATGAATAAATCTAAAAAAGGTTAGATAATATGGGTTTTTAAATGTGATACTAGACAAACAGCCCAGTGTGGGTTTCTAAATATTAATTTAGATAATTTGGCCCATCTAATTTGATGAGCTAACCAGATATGATAAAATACTGTAGGAAATGACTCAGATCTTTGTTTGTTCCGCAGACTGAACCAAAAACAAACTTTTTTTTTGAAATTTTGAATGTTTTTTTCTTTCATTTGCTTTTGTTACATGCTAACTTTCTGTTACCACCAGCAGAAGTGTGAAAACACTTTAGACCAGTTTTAAATTTTTTTACTGAAGTAAAGAGCTCATTGATTTTCACAGGAATGTAGCTGTTGCTGAAGTAAGGATCACAGAATTTGTGCCTGTGCTATTGGGCCTACTGTTTTATCTGGGGGTAATAAAAATACAGCTTATAGAACCTTCTCTTTTCTCTCCTGAACACAAGTTGATTAGAACACTGAGAGTCTATATGGGTTTTTTGGTTTGTTTTTTTAATTAGAATATATTCAGATCCTTTCAGAATGAAATGATGGAAAAGGTAGTATGTGGTATGCCATTTAGTACTGTGAGAGAGGTATTAGAATACTCTAGGTGAAGAAGAACAGATTGTTGCCTTAACATCCACTAAGGAAGAAACCTGTGGTTGAAGAGAGTTTATTACAAAATAAAAGTTAGAAATGAAATCCTCGGGAGATTAGAAATGGGATACAGAGCCTTCACATTAAGGTCACTAGTTCAAATATAACTTAGGTCACCACTAACGGAAAGTCATTACTAACTCATGGTTGGTCAGTGGTCTGCATGAAATGAATTGGTGGTCTCAGTCCAATTGCTAATGGACAGGAATCCACACCACTACCACAATTGGCACCTTTGTCGTAAGTCTCAATTAACAAGCCAATGACTGAATTGAGCACAGACACAGAACAATCCTTTCACCCTGAGAGGTGGTACCTCAAAAAACAGGTTAGCAAGACTTGTGGTAAGATTGTTGCTGGTAGTTGCTACTTGCATTCCTAACTAGTAATCAAGATAGAAAATATCTGGGTTGGATTCTTAGTGCTGTGATGCCCAAAAATTCTGGACAAACAAGCTATTCTTAACTCTTTCATCTAGATAGTGATTTCTCTATTACTTAAAGACCACATAATTACCTCCATATGTAGCCCAGCTCTCTCTCCTACATGATATCTTCCTTCAATACCAGGAAAAGTACTCAGTTTACAACTTGATGATGAAAATAGGATTACTATTTTACACCATATAATAGTTCTTATGCACAAAGTGCTTTACAAACATTATTGGATCCACATAAAACCCCTGCGAGGTAAGTAAGATATCCTCAGCTCCTTGTGTAGTCTGTGATTCCCCCAGTATAGAATTTGGTGCAGAATTCACCCCTTGACACAGAACCATGATTCAGAACCTCCACTTTCACTTAAATAAAAATTATTTTTCTAACCTTACCTTATGGTTGCAGACACAACCTTGAAAATGTAAACTGATGCCTGTCTGAGTCTGCAAAGAGCCTGAGAGGTGTGCATTGCCATAGTCATCTGACACAGGGCCATGGAGTTTAGCTTTTTTTTTCAAGGTATTACAAAATTCAGCTTTGTTGCTATAGAATTGACTATTTTGCTGTAGCCAAACACCCAGCATTTTGTTCTGTCTCCCTGCTCCGTTGGGATCTATGTGCACCTACCACTTGCTCGCCATCTCTCTCCATAAGGAGAAATTAGTTGCAATACAGGGCATGCTCCCTCTAAAAAGCCAGGTAGGAGACAGGACATTCCACAGCTTCAGAGCCACAAAAGTAAATACATACAGTAATGCCCAGTTTCTCAAAAGAGCTCAGACCTTCTTTTGGAAAATGGCCAGATTGTCAAAAGAGATCAGTATTCTGGAAGATGCACTTTTTTTTTTTTTAAAAAAAAAAGGTCACTAGTGTCACAATCAGCATTGTCATGGCGTGTAAGTACGCTGGCCCAGGTACCAAAGAGTTAATACAGGTACTTCCAGCCACTGCTGATTGGAAGCCTCACAGCAGCTAGGAGGTTAAAAGGGCTGGGAAGTAGAGGGGCAGGGTTGCAGGAGTGAGGAGGTTGGAGAAAGGCGCCCCTGCCAGCAAACTACTTAACAACTTCACAACAACAGCCCAGGAGGGGACAAACTGACCAATAGACTGGAGAGCCTGCAGAGATCCAGGGGCAGATTGACTGCACCCCAAGCTTTGGTCTAAGTAAAAACACCTTGATCCTACTTATCTATCTCAAGGGCCCTGAGCTGGAATCCAGTGGAGTGGGAAGACTCGGGTTCCCCTACTAACCTCCTGATGGACTTCGGAGAGAAGTAAGGGTTTTCAGATTCCTGGGCCCCGGAGCAGACTGGCAGCCCTGCTAGGCTATGTGAGCCTGGGAGCTGAGCCATTTCACTGAGGCACCACCTCAAAAGCATCCACAATTGAAGCCAGATTTTCAAAAGAGCTCTGTTCACAATTAGACAACTAACTAAGGCGATTTACAAAATGCTCAGCATCCAACAGCTCCTTTGTGATACTTCTGGCCAGATTTTTAAAAGAGCTAAGTATGCCAACACGTTGCTCCCTCTGCGAAAATATGGCCATTTATTGTGATGCTGTAGCGAGGCGGTGGAATACCCCATAGCCCCGTTGAGGGACAAACCTCCCCTAACATCAGTGTGGGCGGAGTCACTGGGTCCTGCTCCCGCCCCTCAGAGGTCACAGCGCAGACCCGGAAGTATAAAAGCTCACCGGCAGCGCTCAGTTGAGACCCGGCCACCAGAGAGGCCAGATGTCTGCGACCGAGCTCCCTCTGGAGAGACAGCAGAAGGCCGCGGCCTGCCTGACGCCGCACCAGGCCGGCCAAGCCTACCTCTTGCTCACTACCTCGGGGAGGCCTGGCCGAGCCTATCCCTAGCTCATTACCCCGAGGGGACTGGCCAAGACTACTCCGCTCCAGCAACCCCGAGGAGCCGAGCCTGCCGCTTGCCCGCTACCCCGAGGAGGACTAGCCGAACCTGCCCTGCGCCAGCTACCCCGAGGAAGAGCCTAGCCTGCCTCTGGTGAGCTACCCCGAGGAGCCACTGAGCCCACCCGCGAACACTTACCCAGAGGAGCCGATGGTGTTGGAGACCGCTGGTGACGCCTCGACGACTCAGGTACCTGATGAGGGGGAGAGTGGAAGTAGCCCGGGGGCAGCCGATCCCACTCTGGCTGCAGCACTGCCAGAACTAATGTCAGTGTGTTGCGGCCAGGATCCCCAATGACAGCAGCGAGTCTTGGCCACTGCTAGGGCCTCGGGCTGGGACGCAGTGGAGTGGGAGGGCCTGCTTTCCCCCTGCCACCCTGCCAAGGGTGGAAGACTCCCCCTTTCCCTGGGCTGGGGAGGCCGAACTCTGCTATTGCTGCTCAGCCCTGCCTGAGGGCCTGAGCATACTGACTCTGTGCTTGTTGCCCTGCCCTGACCGAGGGCTGGGCGGGAGACTATTGGTAGTGAGGCGGTGGGATACCCTCACAGCCCCACTGAGGGACAAACCGCGGCTGAGCCGTACCACAGATGCCTTCTTTTGAAAATCAGGCCCAAAAGGAGCTGCTGGGTGCTGAATGCTTAAAAATCTGGCCCTAGGCCTTGCTGGTTCTGCAGTACCAGTTACATTCCCAAGATCAAAATCCCAAACTCCTCAGACCCTGAAACCATAAAGGTACCAGAGGCTTGGCAAGATAAACCTGACTCATTTCAGTTCATGAGGCTTTTTGAAAGTTAACAAGGAGGCTTTAAAATTCAACACATGCACACTTATATCTAAAATAATGTGTCAAAATGTCATTTAGGAGGCAGTCAGTCTTACAGGGAATATTAAGTTTAGAACATATTTAATAGCAATCATTTCTGAGACAGCCTTACCAGTATAATTTACACGACCTTTCTGAATCTTGTCATCAGGACACAGCCTCTCTTAGACATCAGCTGTGCAGGGAGAAATTCTTTCTTACAGAGAAAACCTTCCTCAGAGAAAAATCATTAGGCAATAGAATATAAACAATCTGGTCATGGTCATTGTCTTCTTTTTTGAATGGAAAAAGCAACTTCCTGGATTCTGAAATATGTTGTTGATCAACACATTGTTTCAAACTGGAAGACTGGAAATTACTACAATTAGGAATTTTAAACAGGCCAGTTCGCAAATCGGGCTGATTTAGTTTAAATTTAATGCTGGGACAAAATATTTGAATGATTAAAGAATCCGTAGGCATTGGAATCTCTTCAATGTTGGGAGTGTGTTCACTAATAGAAATGATACCAAGTGGGTGATCTAGATAAACTAGGGACAAAAATGAATCTTTGTATCAGGGACAATCTTTTTGTTATGTTTGTACAAAGCCTAGCATGAGCTCCTGATTCCTGATGAGAGCCCCTCAGTACTAACACAATAAATAACAATACATTGTTGATGTATAGTTGAGATCATTGTCATACCTTCCTTCATTATATTCAGGATTAGAAGGAAAAATATGGTATTATGTAATTATTATTATTTATTTGTATTAGAATAGCACCTGAGACCCCACTTGAGATCAGGGACCGTTTGTGCTATGCACTGTACATAAACAGCATGAGAAAGAGTCCTTGCTCTGACAGCAAGGAGTCCTTGTGGCACCTTATAGACTAACAAATGTATTTGGGAATAAGCTTTCGTGGGCTAGAACCCACTTCATCAGATGCATGGAGTAGAAAATACCTCTATTATTGAGTGACCAGACCTAAAAGTGGCAATTCTTCAACAAAAAACTTCAAAACCAGACTCCAATGTGAAACTGCAGAACTGGAGTTAATTTGCAAACTGGGCACCATCAAATTAGGCCTGAATAAAGACTGGGAGTGGTTGGGTCATTACAAAATCTAATTTCCCCCATACTAATTTCCACCTACTGTTAGTCACATCTTCTTGTCAACTGTTTGAAATTGGCCACTCTCATTACCACTACAAAAGTTATTTTTCCTCCCTTGGTATCCTACTGTTAATTGAATTGTCTCATTAGATAGACCTCCCGCTTGATATGGCAACTCCCATCTTTTCATGTGCTGTGTATTTATACCTGCTCCTGTATTTTCCACTCCATGCATCTGATGAAGTGGATTCTAGCCCAGGAAAGCTCATGCCCAAATAAATGTTCATCTCTAAGGTGCCACAAGGACTCCTCTTTGTTTTTGCTGATACAGACTAACACAGCTACCACTCTGAAACCTGTCTCCCTGCTCTGAAGAACTTATGGTCTAAATAGAGAAGACTGACAAAGGGCAAGGGGAAAGAGAGGCATAGAGAAGTTGGCATGTGCAGTTTAAATGTTGAGGTATTAGAGGCCCTGATACACAAAGGGACTGAGGTGTTATGATTCTGAGCATCAGAACACCTACATTTGCCCAGAAAATCACTGGAACAATACTGTAATCCACAAAGCCTGAGTTAGGCATGTAGGCTTCCTATAAAATGAATGAGAAGAAATGGGCACCTAAGAATTCAATCCACAAAATCCAGCATGCTAGATGGAAAGCCACCTAAGATAAACAATGGGAAATGCCAATGAGAAAGTGTGCCCCAAGCTGTGCCCTGCTCACAAAGTGAAGCGTTAAATCCAGGGAGGCACTAATCTCTCTGCTTGTGATCCACAGTCAGCTCATCTCCTGGAGTCAGGTAGCTTTGTCGCCTAAGTTTGTTTCTTGTGAGAATAAGTAAAGGCACTTGCCTCATTCTACAGTAAATGGCTGGAGAAGAAGTGCCCATCTGTAAATTTTAGCCCAGTGGATGCAGCACTCCCATTGGATGGAGGAGAGACAGTCAATTCTACTCTCTGCCTGCTGGGGAGGAAGGATTTGAATAGGGGTCTCCCATATGTCTTAGGAGAGTGCTCTAACCACTGGGCTAAGGGATATTCTGATGTGGGGCTTTGTGAAGGGACATGCCCTCATGCTGATAGAGGAGACTAACAAGCTCTTCTGGGCCTCTTCAGCACCAATGAGGCATACCTGCAAGGCTTCTTCTGCCTGGATTGGGGGGTCTTAAAAGAGAAAACCTGCCACAAGAAGGGGCTATGAACAGG
This sequence comes from Gopherus flavomarginatus, assembly GCF_025201925.1. NCBI lineage: Eukaryota > Metazoa > Chordata > Testudines > Testudinidae > Gopherus > Gopherus flavomarginatus. Next base: position 41,821,148 of record NC_066620.1, read on the forward strand.
AAAAGGACTGCCCCGCCTCAGACAGCTGAGACAGGCTTGCTGAGAGGGAGACAGCAATAAGCCTCACCACTCCCAAAGCTGCAGGACCCAGCCTCAGAGCAGTATGCCCCACAAGGAGGGGCTGGAGGTGGACCTCATTTAGACTAAGCCCAAAGGACTGACTAAGAAGACTGCCTGAGTTCCAGGTCACCCTTATTATCTTTAATTTCCCACAGATTCCCGTCTCCCGTAAGGGACAGAAAAGGGGAAAGGACTTTTCTTTTGTTTGTCTGCTCCAAGAATGGCAAAGAGAGAAGGAAAGTATGAGGACTTGAGGTGGAGTCTGGAGGGGAGCCCTGCCCTCTACAGGCTCTCATAATCTCTCCTGTTGAAGTTCTTTCACAGTGGATAAATAATTAAAGAATCATTGAGTGGTGAGGATTCTGTAGACTGGTGGTTTGGCACCCATCTAGGTGGTGGAAGACCCAAGATACAGCCCCATCCTGCTTCAGTGGCACTTTGTGATTCCTGTGATATCCTGTAGAACTGGAAATATTTGCTGTACATTTATTTTCACTATTTGTAGCTGTTTTTAAAAACTGCTGGAAATAAAAGTACAGGATATCATTCACCCCATTGTGGTGGGCCAATGCACAGTCTTCTACAGCACTTAAAATCCTACTTAAACTCCATGTTAACAATATTGTCTGACTCATAGTCTTTGACCTTGTGAGGTTGATGCCAAAAAAAATTAAATTTCTTTAAAAAAATATCTTGTGCTTTTGATCTGTTTTGATTTTTTTAACCTCCTCCTGCCCACCAGTGCATTGTGTGTAGTACCAGCAGTTCTTCATTTCTCTCTCCTAGGCCTAGAGGGGACGGTTGCAGTGGGATCCTTCTCTTCTCTCCCTGCTCAAGCCTGGGCAGAGGCAGGGAGTTCCAGGAATCTTTCACCTCTATTTTCCTCCTTTTCAGGTCTGGTGTTATAGGGATGGAGAGGGGAAGGGGCAACAGAGCAGACTGAAAGGAGGGAGCTGAGCCATTCTGAACTGATGTGCTCTTTCTGCTCACTCCTTCCCCCTCCCCTTTCACCCTCTCACAACCCCCCAAAAAGTCCTCTGAGTTCCTGAGGAGAAGCTCTGTTACAGTAGTTACAAGACTCCCATGATGCACTATGACACTTCCTCCAGAGGGGGAGAACACAGTGCATCATGGGAGATATAGTCCAAGCCTATAGAGCAGTGGTTCTCAAACTAGGGCTGCCGCTTGTTCAGGGAAAGCCCCTGGGGGGCCAGGCCAGTTTGTTTACCTGCCACATCTGCAGTTTCATCTGATCGCAGCTCCCACTGGCCATGGTTTGCCGCTCCAGGCCAATGGGGGCTTCAGGAAGCGGCATGGGCTGAGGGACGAGCTGGCCGCCCTTCCTGCAGCCCCCATTGGCCTAGGGCGGTGAACCGCAGCCAGTGGGAGCCACGATCGGCAAAACCTGCAGATTCAGCAGATAGACAAACTGGCCCGGTCCACCAGGGGCTTTCTCTGAACAAGAGGCGGCCCTAGTTTTAGAACCACTGCTACAGAGGATACAAGGGGCATGAGGCACTTCCTTTGAGGCACCACAGCAGCTTGGGCAGACACAGATTAACATCGAACTAACTCAATACAAAATGTTTAGAGTCAATTCAACAATGCAAAATGTTTTGAGTTGAGTGAGCCTAACCCAAAACAAAATATTTTGCTTAAATTTTCCTGGTGGGAAAAAAAACGCAAAATTGAAAATTTTCTTCTCAGAAAATTTAATTTTTGTTTCTTTGTTGTGGAAACATTTCAGCAGAAAATTGCTGACTGGCTCTTGTTATCATTGGTTAAGATTTCCAGATTTTCTTACTGTAAGTCTCTCTCTCACTCATTTCTGGCTACTCACCTAAAAGCCAGAGCCCACCCTCATCCCATCACCAAAAAAGCTGGAGGCAGTATCAAAGCATTTTAGATCATTATCCATGAAAGGTACCTACATATTAACCTCTTTTGTGTTGGGTTTACACACTCCAGAAAATACAAAAGCAAAATTAGAATTCTAAAGTATCACTCACCCCACTCTGATTTCTGTATTGGTCTCCATGAAATCAAACTGAAACAGGCACTGGATCTTTTCCTTGTCTTGTTTACCGATCTCACACCTTTAGTTAATTTGGCTTAGTTTTCCTGAGCATCCCAGTATCAGCTAGTTTTTTTGTCTCTGGGGAACATGTTTGTGACTGCTCCCCAGACTTGGAACATCTTAATAATATCATACAATAGAATCTTATAACTTTACATATAATGTTGCCATACATTTTACCAGGACAATAATGGTCAGTAAATTATGAGTTTTCAAATGATACCTCTCAAAACATACTTTGTACAAAATTTATCATAATCCTATGAAAAAGGTGTCTAGGGATACAGATTGTCACTGACAGAACTTAAATGTTTTGCTGTATTGGAGCCTGAGTGAAGAGGGGGAGTAAAACCACTCTAATTTGTTTGTCTTTTACACCCCCCTTGTGCAGATATACATGACTATACCAGCTGCAAGGTAGGGAAAAATCAGGTTCAAGGCCTGCAGCAGAGATTACACATCCACAATGGTGAGCCTGATTTTACACAATGAAACGTTACACTAACATAGTCTCCACATTCTCAGAAATCTTGTAGCAGTATTGGGGAAAAAAACCCAAGTGAATTCATATTGGTACAAAGAGTAATATAAAAAATAATACCAGTTCTGAATGTGAACTTGTGGATGAGACACATAGTGATACTAACAACCAGTGAATGCCACGCTCATAGCACTATGTGATTCCAGACACAGCATCCATAACACATTCTTTGCCATTCCAAGATGAGAAAACTTGGAGAAAATGCCTTGCTCTCCTGCAGGAAAATTAGCCTGGATCAATAGAAACTGAAACAAAGACAGAGAATAAACTGCCAACCAAGAGGCACATTAAAATCAGTAAGTGCCTATTTTCACACAGCTTTGTGCCTTGTGCAGTCATTCAAATGTCCTTCACCTTCGGACCTCAGTGTGAACATGGTAATCATTTCAATTTCTGAAATACCTTAACCACTGAGCTGTGTAATAAGAAGAAATCATTTCCATCCTATAGCTGTATTAGTTCCTCACTCTTTCCTTAACCAAGAGTCTCCCCAGCTCTCCTCTTTGGAGTTGGGCTCTGAATTACTCACCTGTAAGGCTGTGATGGGGTGCACTTGGCCTTTGCTACAGGAGGCCCCATGGTCCTACTGCATCCTGCCCTAGGAAGCAGTGAAGTGACAAGAAAAGAGTAGTGAAAGTGGGTCCGCCAGGCCCACCTAGAGAGGTCACCCAGAAGCAGCCAATCAGAGCCCAGTAGGCTCAGATAAAAGGAGCTGCAGAGGTTTAGCAGGTCAGTTCCTGATGGAAACCAGAGGAGTAAAGAAGGGTGCTCCTTGCTGGCTAAGCGAGACTGACAAGTAGCCACAGTTTATGGTGAACAGAATTTACACAGATTGCAGAGGGAGAAGGACCTTAGGATGGTGGCCCTGAGATAGGGCTGGAGATAAAAGGGCCTGCTGGAAAGAGGCAGCAAAAGATTAAATTTGATAGTATGTGGCTACTGTGTGTGGGATCCCTGGGCTAGTGGATGGGCCTGGGTTTTCCCACCAACCACTGGTAAAGTGGTGTAAACCCAAAGAAGGGGACAGGGCTTAATTGGGAGCCCAAATTAAGGGCTGATTTTAAAGGGCTGAAGATGCTAGCGAGGGCAAATAGACTATATATTTATTGGTCTCTAATACCCTGGAAGGGTTCATTTGGAGTGTGTGACTTGGCCAGAGGACCAGACTCCTCAAGACCCCTCCGTGGTTAGCTGGCAGCTTGTGGGGGGCACCAGGGATTAGAAAAGGACTGTGATACCACACCCTGACACTTGGAGATGGGCTTGTGCTGACTTCTGCCTCAGCTGGTTTTTTTTTTCTTTAAATTAGCCATCAATGAAACCCAGTTCATTGCCTATTCTGATGTAATCTGTCTTCAGACACATTCTGTCAGATTGCACCATTTACCAGCTGACATTTGGTTTCATTGACTGTAATTCTTAACAAATTCTTCACTGATATGAATCACAAATGCAAGCAGTGTCTTTAACCTTACTGACAGTAAAAGAAAACATACTAGGCCACTCATTTAGGCCTTCCCTTCCAGAAAAGACATTTACCAGGTGACAATACAGACACAGATTTTTAGGAATGTTTTTCACCTACTTTAGTCATCATACAAAAGCTTGTTAGACTCTTGCCTGAATTCAGCCTAAAATAAAAACATTCCACTTCTCCGACCCTGAATGTAAATCTACCTATGGATTACATGAATGTTTTTGATGAGCTAGTACTTCATGGAAAATGAAACCAGGGAAGAGAATGACTGTTCATCCTACCCAAAGGACCATAAAGAAACATTTTTAGTATTTTGAAACCATTCCCGAATGCCATTAGAGAAGTATGTGCTGCCAAGCCTCATTATGTCAAGATGAGTATCTTATTGTTAAAATGGAGAAAATAAAGAATACTCCAGACTTTGCCATTCCAGTTTCTCATGGATTGAGGTTCCCAAACTTGGTTCACGGCTTGTTCTGGGTAAGCCCCTGGTGGGCCGTGAGATGCTTTGTTTACCTAAGCATCCGTAGGTATGGCCACTCGCTGCTCCCGGTGGCTGTGGTTCACCGTTGCCAGCCAATGGGAACTGCGGGAATGGGTGGCTCAGCCTGCGCCGCTTCCCGCAGCACCCATTGGCTGGGAACCACGAACCATGGCCAGTGAGAGCTGTGAGCAGGGGAGGGATAGCGCAGTGGTCTGAGCATTGGCCTGCTAAGCCCAGTTTTGTGAGTTCAATCTTTGAAGGGGGCCACTTAGGCATCTGGGGCAAAACCAGTACTTGGTCCTGCTAGTGAAGGCAGGGAGCTGGACTCAATGACCTTTCAGGGTCCCTTTGAGTTCCATGAGATATAGCTATACCTCCATATATTTATACCTGTGGATGCTCAGGTAAACAAAGCATCTCTCAGCCTGCCAGGGGCTTACCCTGAACAAGCCACAAACCAAGTTTGGGAACCACTGTCATAGATTATAGTTAAATCAGTCACCCTTTCCTTTTACATACATGAGAGGTAGATTCTTATCAAATATTAACTTTTGGTGTCTCCTGAAATGTATCTGGGGGAACATATCCCTCAGCTGGTATAATTTGGGGTCACAGACATGGTTTGATTTCTATCTTTGGAGGGGAGGCTCCAGTCAGACCAATGGGGTTGCGCATGGAAGTGGGACAAATTCTATGCCTGCCCATTGGGGCAACTTTAGCTATGATTCCAGGTGCTACTTAGGCAACTGAAAACTCTAGTGTCTTTGCAGATAACAACTTAGAAGTATATGCCAGAAGCACACTCTAATTCCTATATCAAGAAAGAAAATTAAATAAATATTTGACCCACTCAGCTCTAATAATATATTCTGACATCTTGTGGCAAGTCACTTGAGGGACACTGGTTAGGTTTAAAACTGTAACGTATATTCTTACTCAGATACTCTTACTAAAGCCAGAAGGGACCATCATGATCATCTAGTCTGACCTACTGCACACTGCAGGCCACAGAACCTCACCCACTGACTCTTGCAATAGAACCCTAACTTCTGGCTGAGCTACCAAAGTCCTCAAATCATGATTTAAATACTTCAGGTTACAGAGAATCCACCATTTACACTAGTTTAAATCTGCAAGTGACTCCATACCCCATGCTGCAGAAGAAGGTGAAACTCCTCCATGGTCTCTTCCAATCTGACCCGGGGAAAAATTTCTTTCTGATCCCAAATATGGTGATCAGTTAGACCCTGAGCAAGTGGGCAAGACCCACCAGGCCAATAGCTGGGAAAGAATTCTATGAGGTAACTCAGAGCCCTCCCCATCTAGTGTCCAGTCTCCAGCTGTTGGGAATTTTTGCTACTGGCAGTCACCAATGGGCCACATGCCATTATAGGCAGTCCTGTCGTACCATTTCCTCCATCAGCTTATCAAGCTGAGGCTTGAAGCCAGTTAGGTTTTTTGCCCCCTCTGCTCCTCTTGAGAGGCTGCTCCAAAACTTCACTCCTCTGATGGTTAGAAACCTTCACCTAATTTCAACTTGTTGATGGTCAGTTTATATGTATTTGTTCTGGGGTCCACATTTATGCTTAACTTAAATAACTCCTCTCCCTCCCTAGTATTTATCCCCCTGATGTATTTATAGAGAGTAATCACATCTCCCCTCAGCCTTCTATTGGTTCGACCAGTGGTTCTCAGACTGTGGGACAGACCCCACAGTGGGTCACAACCCCATTTTAATGGGGTCTCCAGGGCTAGTGTTAGACTTGCAGGAGCACAAAATGGGAGCAACACGTGACACGTCTCCTGTCCCCTTTACAGAACTCATTGCATTGCACACTCAGGCTGCCTGCCCCGATGCAACACCCTCCTTTGCCCCCCTCCCCAACTCTGCCTATGTTTGAGGTAGCTCCATTACAAACAATGGAACATTTACATAAGCTGAGTAACTGTCCTGAGGTCTAAAATGGTTCAAGCATTCAAACGTGGGGGAAGGGTTATTTGAACTGAACCTCTGAACCTCATATTTCTTTAAGTTTGCTCAGCACTACTAGGCACTTTTCCTTTCGCTCTCTCACACAATATGTTGGTTAGAGTTAAAAAATCATATCAGTGAGATAAAAACAGCTCAATCAAAATTAATTTGCGTATCAGTATAGTATAGTGAAATGCATGCACAAGACTCATTTGTAAGCACTTCATGGATGAAACAATATGGAAATACAGCTCAAAATACTCAGTCTGACATATGTCACATGGCTTTAAAGAGATTTACTTATCTACAAGAGACTGATTCCGCCATCCTTCTTCACATAAGTAGTCATTACTCATGTGAGTGATCTCATTGACTTCTATGGAACTGCTCAGATGAGTAATTATGAGCCCAATTCTGCCATAACTGCTAATGTACCAGAGTCCATTTTGATTTTATTTAGAGTCAGTGATAGAAGGTTTCATGAACATGGGAACGAGCCATGCTGTTCAGATCTGGATTCTGATCCATTTCTGAACTTCCCCAAAGTCTAAGGACTGTTGTATCTGGTGCTCTCTTTGGCTCTATCTTACAGAGATGGGATGAAGTCCTGAAGCATAAGTACTGATTTTTTTCAAGAAAAATGCAACATCCTCCCATTCCCAATGGATTTAAATAAATACAACAATTATTACTGGGAATCAAGCTGCCAATCCTTCCTAGGTACCAAATGGCTCCCTCACCAGCTTCTCACATGAGCAGGATTGGCCCATACCATAGAGGCCAAATCAGGAAACTTAGTCATTTGTTTCTGCTGATTCTGTGATTAGTCAGGTACATTAGCTAGAGACTAATCTTACCCGTATCATATTCTGTATTTGCATTTCTGATCTCTGTTCCCTTTCTCAGAGATTAAAAATAATTTCATTGTGAAAATCTTCTACCAAGATTCAGAGCGGATTAACATCATTTTATGTATATTGGTTTTGACCAGAAGCAGCATAATATCTTGGGCCATCCCGTCCTTTGTTATTGAAGGAAATGGCATGAGGGAATGGTACCTTTGTGCTTTGATGTGCTTTCCCGGGGAAAATGTACTTCAGAGAGAAATAATAGTTTCATTTTATGTCATTTTGATATGCACATAAATGTCTTTTATTGTGATAATGTCTGGGCAAGGTCTTTTCCATAGTTTTAAATTGCCTATGACATTGAAACAGACATGAAGGATGGCAAATTCATACACACGGGCCACATTTTGCATGCTGTCTAGACTAGCTAGTGCAACACTTTCTTAGGAGTGACAGTATTTGGAAATAAAGGCTGCCCTTACCTATGTGAGTTGCACAGTGCGGGGCGAAGCCAGGGGGAAAAGCAGAGTGGGACAGACCGTATGGTAGGTGCTGGAAATTCAAAAGCCTAGAATATTTCTTTCAGTGCAAAAGTTCTGATTTCATCATCCAGGATACTAGCATCTCAATCCAATGTCAGTGGAGATCAAGGAGAATCTTTCCATTGACTTTTTCATAGTCATTGGATATGATTCTATGCAGGGCCAGATTTCCAATTAGGCACAGAAGGCACATGTCCAGGGCGCTGGCATTCTAGCAGCACCTAAAAGTTAAAAGTGGGTTAAAAGTTTCATATTTTATGGAAAAAACAAAGGTCAGCTGTAGGCGGGGTGGGGGAAGGGGGAGAAGGAGAGGGTTGAATATGCTGTGCCTAAGGGTGCATAAGGTGATTCTGTGCAGCACCTCTAAGAAGCGCAACACACAACTGGTTGCCCAGGTGAAGTGGAGTTGAGGCAACTTTAAAGCCATCTCTGTACCCTCCTGAGCGGGCTGGAGAAATCCCTGGCATAAGTTAGACAGCCTGCAGGAGAAGGGAAGGGAGAAGGGTGTCTAAGTCACAGTAGCCTCCCTGGGCTTCCCCATAATGTCCTTGGGCTACTACACCAGAGCTTGTGAGGGGGTCCTTAGAAGTTAGCACCTGAACCAGGGGAAAATCCTCCCCGGCCAGAACAGGAGATTTTTGGACACCTTTACATTACTTTGGCTCTTTTACCTGGCATAAAGGGGCCAGGGTGGGGCTTGAGGTTCTTATCCATTAATTCTATTTAAACTAGAATGCACTCCATTTGTTAGGATTAGTTTGGATAAAGTCATAAGATACATATCTTGCGTAATCAGCAATCACCCAAATTTAGGTGAATCAATTTAATACAGATTAGATATTAGCATCCAAGTATTTTTATTACACTGTCTTTTGCACGAATGGTTTTGTGGTGTATTAAATATTTGTGTATTTTGATTCGCTCGGTGGAGCCTCCACTACCAGTTAATTTTGCATTGGCTTCAAATTCCCTATCCTATAGCTAAACTGCCATAACCCCCTTTTTTGGCCTATCACTACAGGGGTGTTAATGTCCCCACTTCACCTAGAAGGGTCCTTAGAATATATGCTAACTACTTATGCTAATTAGTTCGATCTTGTATTTAGCTGTGACATATTTAGTACCTTTTCCAGAGCTCTGTGTAGCTCAAAAGCTTATCTGTCTCACCAACAGAAGTTGGGCCAAGAAGATATTACCTCACCCACCTTGTCTCTCTAATATCCTGGGACTGACATGGCTACAATAACACTGCATACCTTTAAGCATAAATCAGTTAGCCTCAGTGATTTATGTTTCCTCCTATTTTTAGTCAGTGCAGGAATCAACACTTTTTGAATTACAAACGTGCATTCATGTGTTCAGAACACAGACGAACATCACTGGCCATCATCAGGTCTTTAGCAACTGTTTGAGTTACTGCAGCCAGCTGTCACATACATCTGAGAGCAACACTTCAGTTCACAGTTCATTCATTAAGTTCCAATCACTTGAAATGCTTGAGTCCAATCATGAGGTGTCACAGGAGAGGAGTCTAAAAGATTTCATGCCCTAACACTTCATCTGAACTCTCAAAAGACAAAACAGTCATCTGTGTCACTGACATCAGAATCTGGAGCTGTATTTCTTTTCAGTTGTTTTTCTTCTGCCAGTTTTTATCTTTCTTTCTTATAATTCTTTTTCCTACCAAAGTCAGTCAGTCGTCAGAGCAAGCGGTCTTTACTTTCCTAATGCATGACAAAGACTTCTCCAAAGTGTCTCTCTTTACTAAAGTTTTAATTGAAAAAATATACATTGTAGTCTAAAATATGATGATCACACAAAAAGTTGCATGTGTGATGGGGAGGGGAAGAAAGCAGAAATAATTATACACTTACTCCATAAACCAGTTTTGTAGTGGTAAAGTTAGTTACAACTACATTTATGAGTGAACAAAATTTCCATCCAAGCTGGATTTTGAAACAAAACTGTATTGAATTTAAATCCCCTCTCTCAAAAAAAAGGGCTGGGGGGGACGTGGCTTTATAGTCTTGCAAGAAACTAATTGTATACATAACTCATTGCATAAGGGTGTATGGTTTATCTGCCCCATGTAATTATTAGGGATGGGCTTTGAACCAAACCCAGTCCTCTTCTGAGGTTCAAAAAGTTTGGTTAACTGATTTTTGTTTCAGCCAAAAGCAGAAGCCTCAGTACCAACATACAATATTGTGAGAGACGGTTCTCACGGGGTCCTTATGCTGGCAGCAAGAAGTGAGCACTGGAAATCTCATAAGATCTTGCAACATTTCCAGCCTTATTTCCAGACCAAAGAGGCTTGGATAGGTTTTGATTAAGCAGTATAATTTTTGGATGCGTATCCAAACTGAACAGTCTCTCTGAACCTTTTGAGGTTCAGCACTCAGTAACTAGCCATTTGAGGAGCTGCTGGAGACTTCATGTAATTGACAAAAGCCTGCCAATGTCCTTGAGTGTGTTCAGTTTATTCTGCAGTGTCGGTAACTTTCTCATACCATGTGTGTTGAGAGTAAACTTCCCTCCTGACGTTGGCGTTTGAGGAGAGGTGATATTGTGCTCATCTAATGAATGCTGTCCTGTCCTTTCAGACATTTATTCACTTATAACAATGGTGAAATGCAGACCCAGTTCACAAGTGTTATGAAAGCATTTCTATGTTGTTTTGATACTGTGGGGTTTTTTTACATTTATTACATTGGCCTCATTAGTATTGACCCCCTTCTTGTTAGCTGTTGTGAATAGCCCACTTCCACCTTAATTGAATTGGCTCATTAGCAAGGACTCCCCACATGGTAAGGCAACTCCCATTTTTTCATGTGCTGTAGATTTATACCTGCCTTTGTATTTTCCACTCCATGCATCTGATGAAGTGGGTTTTAGCCCATGAAAGCTTATGCCCAAATAAATTGGTTAGTCTCTAAGGTGCCACAAGGACTCCTCGTTGTTTTTGCTGACACAGATTAACACAGCTACCACTCTGAAAACCATTCAATTATTATTATTAAATTCTGAAATGTATTTTCTGTGTTTTTGATGGTCGTTTCAATAGATGAAAGTATTAGAGGTGAGGAAAGGCTGTTTAGAATTTCACAGTGAATAGGATTCACTTTCCTAAAATTCTCATCCAGAGAACGTGGCATTTTGGATGAGATTTGGGCTCTGAAAATGTTCAGAGTGGATGGATACAAAGTTATTTAGTGTAGATGTTTCCGTACAGATGGGTCCTTTTAAAAAATCCCTCCTCTCTTGCTAGTAGAAAGGGGTTTTTGAGGGGGTACGGGGGTTGTTTATAACAGGAACTCTGTTATAACTCTGTCACACAGAATCACAGAAATGTAGGATTGGAAGGGACCTCAAGAAGTCATTGAGCCCAGCCCCCTGCACTGAGTGAACTTAGACCATTCCTGACAGGCGTTATCCAATTTGTTCTTAAAAACCAACTTTGATGGGGATTCCACAACCTCCCTTGGAAGCTTTTTCCAGAGCTTAACTAAAACTTAAGTAGCTGGAAAGGTTTCCTAATAGCTAATCTAAAATCTCCCTTGCTGCAGATTAAGCTCATTACTTCTTGTACTACCTTCAGTGGACACAGAGAACGATTGATCACCATCCTTTTTATAACAACTCTTAACATATGAAGACTATTATCAAGTCTCTCCTCATCTTATATCTATTTAAATGGTCAGGTCTTCAGAGCAGAGACTATCTACTACTCTGTGCAGCTCCTAGCACAATGTGGTCCTGATTTCAGTTGGGGTTCCTACCATAAACAATCATTTTTATTCAATGGAATTCACCCTGGAGGACAGGAGGATTGTAAAGAGCTGCAAAACCCAGCCTATGTTACTGTAGCTGGAAAACCCAGCCTATGTTACTATTAACAGAAGTGTAGTCAGCAAATACATACACATTCACACGCTTGAAATGAATGACAAGAAAGTGAAAGTGTCTAGTGGCTTAAACGGTACTCTGGGTTACAGTGCACCCAAAGATGACACACTTATGAAACTGATGGGACATTATTTTATTTTATTATTTTATCTCCTTGTTGTGAAAGAGGAGATGGAAACAGCACAAGGATAAGGAAAGTTTGTGTGAAAATGAGAATCCTGATCCAGGTAAGAACTTTTATAAGGTTATAGGAATCTAGGAATTGCAGGACTGCATCAGAGACCTGATCCCTCAGACAATCTACGAAAGTGAGAAGTTCCAGGTACTTCAGAGAAAGACATAAACCTCCCCATAACAGACAAGTGTGAAGTGATACCTTTCTGGAGAAAGTTTCCTTCCAGCCTCAAGAAGTTAGTGGCTGGATTAGGAAGACCAATAATTATCGTGCTTAGTAAGAGTGCCTGATTTCACCATCTCTGTGCCATTCATTATTTTACATCTCTCTCTTGTGTTGCCTCTTAATTCATCCCATTTTAAAATTTCTCCTTCTTTGAAAGCTGTTCCATGGCTCTATCCATTTGTGTTGCCTACCTCTCGACCTTTTCTAGTTCTCCTATATTCTTTGACAGGCAGTCACCAGAACTGAAAAGTGTGTTTGGTTGAAGGCTCACCATTGATTCATATAATAGAATTATGATATTTGCTGCATAATTTTCTCTTACTTTTTAAAAAAAAATACAAGCTAACATCTTAGTTCCTGTCTTGACCTCTGTCGCATGCTGACCAAAGGTTTTCAGTATGCTGCCCACAATGGGTTTTTTTTTTCATCAAAGTGCTGACAGTTCATTTAGAATCCAGCAACATGTCTAAGTAGTGAAAATGGTTCTTTGCATTATTCCTCACTGTATCTCACCCTTGATTATACTGCTCTGCATTCCTTGCCCTTTTACACCTGCTTTATATTCATAGCTTTCCCCTCTACTACTTCTCCTTCCCCACCTTGATTCTTCCCCAGCCTGTTTGCCACTTCACACTGTGGACACATGCAACACCGTGGCAGTGACTAAGTACCTACGCAGTCAGAATGATTCAGAAATTAGTGATTAGTCAGACAAGACTCTCAGGAGCATCCCAGAATATTGCACACATTTTGTGTTCAAGGTCCAACCCTTAGAGATCCTTGGATGAATAGTGATGAAGAAGTGCCATAGGGTAGTATTACTTACGCTCAAACTTCCACCTGTATAGTCTAATTTTCTAGCACTCTAATGAATCCCTCGTAGAGGTAGTCAAACTACTATTCATCGCAAACAAGGTAATTAACAAATATAGTCCTTTCTTCTTCTGTTTGCAGAACTGCTGTTCGTACTGCATATTCTATCACTCGAAGTGATAGTAGGAATTTGCTATTTGAGCAGTGTCACTGATTACCCAAGGGTATGTCTACACTTCAAGGTGGGCATGTGATTCCCAGCTTGAAGAGATATACCCATGTTAGCTCTCATTGAGCTAGTGTGCTAGCTGTGACAGCTCCAACAGTGGGAGGTGCTAGCCACTACTTGTACATGCCAACGGTATCAAACAGGCACATACTGAGGGGCCTCCCACTGCTACATTCTAACTTTAGGATACTAGCTTGATGAAAGCTAGCACAGGTGCATCTCCTTGAGCTAGGAATCATATTCACCTGCTCAAAGCGTGGACATCATCTTTGTCACATGGGATTGTCTCTGTCCACTAATTGAATATCCTGACCTCTTTATAAACTACTTCTGCTTTCATCTGAAGCTAAATTTGTTTGGTTACTAAAAGGATTTACTTCGTTGGTTGAACAAATTTCAATAAAGACCCTAAATAAGCTTTTGCTTAATAAACGCTGGTACGAACTAAAGCTTTGTTGGATGGGAAGAGTGAATGATGAAGGAATATGAAAACAACTAGCTCATGTCATCAGCCACATTAATATACATACGTTATGTCTGTTAGCCTAAGCATACATATAGTACGAAGACTAGAACTCGAACTAGTGGTTTAGCTCCCAAACCATGTTTGCTGCTTCAGCAAAAGGAGAATCCTTACCACCTCTCAGCAGTAATGTGGTTTATATAGTCTTTGTGGGCTAGCCACAAGCTGGAGAGATGACAGCAAATAGTTGAGCAGGTGTCACTCTATCCATTAGAGGACAACAGATAATATTCACTGTAGATAGTAGAACTGGTCAAAATAGTTTCATCAAAACTTTTAAAATGAAGAATAGTGTTCCACTTAAATTAATTTTTTGAGGAAATCTTTCATTTTGGTCAAATGTTTTTTGATGGCAAACCAATCTATGAAATACTGAGGTTTCATTTTTTAACACCTGCCCCCACCCCCACCATTCTCTATTTTCTTCATTTTATCCATGTGTGAAAAGGAAGCAAAAGGCAGAAAGGGATGTGTGCACAACCCCCAACCCCTGAGTTTTGGGCATTCATTTTATTGACAATCTTGTTGTATTATGTCAGGCTGAAAATCTGGTCCTTCACAGTAAAGTTGGATTTTCAAAGGTACTCAGGATTGGTCATTGACTCTGCTCTTAATTATGTCAATGGTGAAATTCAGTGGGAGGAGAGTTAGGCTAATACCAAGTACTTTTGAAAATCCCACCTTAGGCGTCTCCAACTGGGTCCCCAAAAGCAAAGCTAACCAAAATTAATGGACTCATTTGAAAACGTAATGATGTTATTGGGAGCTACGGATGCTCCGAGAATCAGGCACTAGCTTTCTAAAACACTCAAATTAGAGACCATTTTTTTAAAAATGTGTCTGTCAGTTCTTGCTCAAGGCCACCCAGAAAGTCAATGGCAGACCCAGGAAAGGAATCCAGAACCCTCATGCTCCAGTTTCTTGCTCAGGCTTAGGCTTATGCTTTTGATACTCTGCTTCTCAGTAAAAAAGTGGAAAATGTGTGATTATGTTGACTAATTATATTCGAAGTAGTAGCACTAAGCATAGAAGGTCACTTAAAAATGAAAGTTAATACCTGTGTGGGTTCTTATTGGCGGTAGCAAGATGGAAATGTGACTCTCGGGCACATAGCAGGGTCAGGCTTGCTTTGACCTGGATCTCTCTCTGAACAAGCCATTTCCAAACATTTCCTATCATGTTTCTCATCAAACTACCATAAAAGACCAAGAGGGAGAATTCTCAGAGTGTTTCAATAGGAAATAATACCAAGAATTCACTTCCTAGTAGTATTTTCTCTGCAATGCAAAATGGCAGAAGCTTGCCTGGCCCCTCTCCCTTACCAGGAAATGAACTCTCTTTTTTCATTTTAAGTACTCTCACTCCTGCTATTTATTGATTGATTTTTGTTTTCTTGACTTGACAAGATCAGGTTGGTCAAACCTGAACTGCATGGATGTTGCTGACTGCATGGGCTGCAGACCTTTTAAAACTCTTGTCATCTTGTCTTATAAATTACATTAATGAGGGGTGTAAATCTTAGTATTCTAAGGGTATAGTTATAAAATAAAAGCCACTATCTTGCAGGGGTGCTCTTAAAATGTAATGCATCCTCTGAGAGCTGCTTTCCTCCCACCCCTCTTTTTAAACTGAGGTAGGATTTTTTAAAGAAATACGGATGGACCAATTTTTCAAAGTCACTTTCAGGAAAGTGCAATGTAAATAGTAGATTTTATACATCTGTGGCATTTTGCATATGCAGACAAAAGTGGTGAATTTTGTGCACACATTTTTAAAGAGAATTTGGGAAATTTACCCCAATACATCTAACCACATTTTCACACATTAGAAATAATGCCAGTTTCTAAACAATACCATTTAAAACATATTACAACTATTTCCTCCCCGTCCCTTCCCAAAGGAAAAAAAAGCAAAGGATACAAAAATCATGAAGTAAATCCAAAAAATCTTTAGTAGAACCAGGAATAGAACTGCAGTCTCTTGACTCTGTGTTGTGACAAGCACAAGATATGCCTAAGGCCACCTGAATTTAACATCCTCTGATGACTGATACTGTTGACCCCTGAGACAAGTATACGGATTGGTGTGTGCCATGGGACACCCCTCCTCCCAAGCTGAGAATGTTGCTTCTGTCCTGCTCTCAGGACTTGATCCAAAGCCTACTGACGTCTATGGGGAGTCTTTCCATTAATGTCAACAGACTTTGGATTAGGCTTCATGCCTCTGCAAACGCAGGTGCAAGGATTGAGTTTGACACTCAAACTGGGTTTGTGTACACAACATTTTGGAACAAGCCTCCTAGCCTAGGCTGATAGATTGGAGTGAGAAGGACTAATGTTCTAAAAACAACTGTATAGACAGCACTTTGAAGCTGTGGCTTGGTCTAGAGCATGGGCTCCAAAGCCCACCCCTCTCATTTGGCTTCAGAGCCAGAGCTCCAGTCCAAGTCGCAACCTCAAAGTGCTTACTACACAGCTATTTTGAGAGCACCAGCATGACCCCGCTAGCTCCAGGATATCAGGCTGAGAGGCTCACTCCCAAATGCTGTGCAGATGCACCCGTTGAGGCCCCAGTTCAGCAAGGTACTTAAGCATGGAATTGGTCCCATCAGAGGGAATAGGACCACTCACTTGCTTAAAGTTAGGCATGTGCTTAAGTAACCTGCTGAATCTGGGCCTGTGTGGGGACAGTCTAACATTTGCAAAGATCAGTTGTTCAATAATTCCCTTCTGTACTTTCTGCTCAATAGCTAGCAATTATAAAATGGCTACATGAAATGCTCATCCAATCACCATGCCAACTGCTTATCTCAACCCACCTATCATTATCTACTACTATATCACTGCCCCTCAAACATCATACACATAAGGACAAAAGTAGAAATGTGGCTCGCCAAGTTTTGGGGGCTCCTGCGGCATTTATCTTAAGGCCTCTCAGCCAGTTCAAACCTACTGACAGGATGCTAGTGTCAAAGCAGACTGTAGTACTGTAGATTTATTTTCTCTTTCTTGATATCATTGACAAACAGATCAAATATGCATCTTGGATCAAAGTGCTAGGCTGAATCTTTAGACCTCAGCCTATTGTTAACGGCCTGGGAAGTTGCAGGAGAATCTTATTACAGACAGAAAAGAGATGGCAATGAAAATCATATCTTTGTAAGAACAGCTGCACCTCATTGAAAACCACAGTCTTCAAGTATTCCAGTGTACAGGCTGGATGTTATAGCAAAAGTAATGTACAATATAATTATAAACCCCAACACATTAATATCTATGCAACCAGCCAAGAAATCTCACATTGCCAATGTGGTCAATTAGCAAAGGGTCAAAAAATGAAAGTTAATGCCATTTTAATCAGACACAGCATAAGGAGACCCTCATTATTTTTAATTATTTTACTCAGTTCTATGCAGACTGAACCAACGAGAGTTTTGCCCGAACAAGGATTAAGAACAAACTTCAGTAGATTGACCAAGATTAATATTTTCAAGACTAGGCCAACTTCATCTCTGAGTAACTTCCCTTATTTCAGTTTGAAGTTTGCCCAATATAAAATGTATTGCTGATTTTAAAACTAAAGCTACTCACATGTTTTTTAAAATACATGCACAAGTCAACTAATAAACTCACAATGGGAGTTGAAGTGTGCAAATGTTCCTCTTGTGATGTTACTTGGAAGAGGTGGGATAATAGTTGCTAAATAAAACAACGTTAACTGTAATATTAAATTTGGTGGCCCTCATTCTCAGTAGCACTACAGCCTATTTATTCTGCCAGAGCAGAGCATAACAGGGCCTTAGAGTAGGTCTACATTGCAAAAAAATAAGTGCATTCTTAACCTGGGTTAGCTAAACTCAGCCTCCCCTATAGGCTTTAACTCAAGGTGTTAGTCTGAGTTAAAAACCAAGTTGCCATGTCTTCGCTGCTATTCCAACCTGAGTTAGCTAACATGTATCTGACAAAGTGGGTATTCACCCACGAAAGCTCATGCACCAAAATGTCTGTTAATCTATAAGGTGCCACGGGATTCTTTGCTGCTTTTACAGATCCAGACTAACACGGCTACCCCACTGATACTTGTAGTCTGTAAAACATTCCTAGTGGGGTTCAAATCCACAAGGCATGTGAGAACTAACCTGGAGAAAGATCTCGATCATTCTTTTCTTTTTCATGCATAAGACTGAATAAAATGGAGCTTTTCTTTCAGCAGCAGTCTTTTCCATTTTCTTCTGTTTTGTTTTTCTCTTTCAGTGATGAAGAATGCATCAAGGGACAGATGAGTTAAGCTTGAATACCATATGTGTATGTGTGAATACTTCAGTATGTTCGGGAAAACAAGGCTTTCATAACTACTATACCAGTCTGAAGAAGGTGTTTTTTTTTATGTTTGTCCTACAAATTACACTGTAAATGCTTTCTTTCATAAGTTCTAAAGTCCCTGAGCAAGACACTGGAATTCCCATCTGTACAATACATGCTTTCATCTGTGTGTTCATCAACATATGTTGAATGAGTTTCTGAAAGTTTGTTTTAAAGTTCTGGCCATGGAACATCATGTGACCACTGACTCATTTTCTTCCAGCCCAGGGTACATTTTATCTTGCCAGACGTTTCCATAGTTTGTGCAAGCAGTTCCTAAAGTCTGATGCAGCTACACATGATGTGGCTGTCTGCTTGTCTGAGTGCAGGGGAGGTTTAGAGTATCATTTTCCTCTTCACACTGTGATTTTTAATCTTCTAAAGCGTTTCCTGAGTGCTAAACATATGCTTTATTTCTGGCAAACGGTATTTAAAAGATGCTAGGAACAATTTTGATGAACTGTAAATAAGAACCCTTAAAGAACAAACCTTAATGACTGTAAATAAGTCTGGAGGAAAAAGATGTTTCTCAAAATGCATATTTTGTGTTAATGAAAATATTTTAATTGCATAATTTTAAGGGAGGTTTCTTAAAGAAAGGAATTCACTTCATATTTAATAGGATTTATCACACATATCCACCCATCAAATGCACAACCAATAAAAAACAAAAACAAAAAACAAAAAAAGCCAGGCAACTGTGAACTTCAAGCCAATGTCCCAGTAAAACTGAAACTCTAGCACCAAGCTATAGTTGTCTGAAGAATTGCAATGGATTTGTTAGTGCCAGATCGATGCATGCACATTACATTTTGGTAACTACAGCACTAATAACCAGATAAGTATGTTTATGCAGTAGATGCCCTGGGCTAAAGTCTGATCTCACCATTTATGCTGGTGGATCAGAATTTGGCCCATTCTCTCCCACAGTTAGGTTTTAACACGACCACAGGCAGTGGGGACATGGTCTGTTAGCATGAATGAGCTGTACAGGTAAGGATTGATGGCTCCAATATTCTTTTGAGTTATATCCACATTAAGGCCATTTTCAAAGTTACAGGGATTAAATTTCCCAAATTTCTCTTTACAGTTTGCCTTATTATCTCAGGGAATTTGCCTTGGTAGCTTTACATTTTGGTCTAGAACCTACAGATGTGATTGTCAGTGCCTAAAAACTGTACATGTTCAATAGAATCTGTATCATATCTATGTACATACCAGAACAGAGCACCTGGTTTGAAGATCCCGGTGGTGTTTTAAAGCTTCACTAAGCCGCTGCTACTTTTTAACTTCTCTAGAAATCAGAGATAGAAAGGGTCTCTTTGGCCAGCTAGCCTTTTTCCTTTGTCTCTGCCAGATTAGTTCTTATGATATACTTTCTTGTGCATTGTCCAGCGTAGTGTTAAAATGTCTCAAGCAATGTGGCTTCCTGCACTTCCTTTGAGAGACTATTCAGTTGTCTAATAGATCTCGCTGTCAGGATGTTTTTCCTGATATTCAACATAAGTTTTCCCTTTCTTAATTTCATCCTATTAATGTTAGTTATACTCCCTTTCCCTTAATTTCAACTATTGTTTTTCAAAGGAAATATAACAAAGTCTTTCTAACTAAAAGGAAGCCTGTCACCAAAGATTCATGTTGGAAGATAATGCTTGCCTGGCTTCTAGGAACTAGGGAATTAACATTTTGAAAAAACACAAATCCATCTCTCACTTTTTGCTAAACCTAAACAGCCCTCAGAAGGGAGGAGGGATAGCTCAGCCCTGGCCTACTGAACCCAGGGTTGTGAGTTCAATCCTTGAGAGGGTGATTTGGGGCAAAAATCTGTCTGGGGATTGGTCCTGCTTTGAGCAGGGGGTTAGATTAGATGACTTCCTGAGGTCTCTTTCAACCCTGACGTGCTATGATTTTTGGCATCTAATTCTAGAACCCAGTTTTCAAGTGGGTTATAAACCTGGCAAAACATATTCTGCTGTCCAATCTTCCTCATAGACCAATGCAATATGCAATTTACATAGAAGGCTTGCTCCAAAGCCCTTTGAAGGCAATGTGACTTTTTCCATCAACTTCAGCAGAATTTGGATCAGGTCCCCAATACACATGAAGACAGAACTGTACTTTCTTAAACAATACAACAGTAAATTATTTGGGAATGTCTAGTAATATTTAATGTCTATAACCTTCCATATCAGGGGCTCTCAAACTGGAGGTTGGGATCCTTCGGGGGGTCACAAAGTTCTTACATGGGGGGGTCACGAGCTATCAGCCTCCACCCCAAACCCCACTTTGCCTCTAGCATTTATATATCTAAAAAATAAATTTAAATATCTAAAAAAGCATTGTACTTGATAGGAGTGGGGGGAACACTCAGAGGCTTGCTATGTGAAAGGGATCACCAGTAGAAAAGTTTGAGAATCACTGTTCTATATGTTTTACTTCAACTCTGAAAGTGCCTGTGATGAAATCATGTGTATTTCAAATGTTCATGGCAAGATAATCTTTCAAGTCTCTTCACCCTTTGCTTTATACAAACTTAACTTGTAACAGCATGCAGAGTGGAGCAGCAATTTCCTTGAGAGAGAATTTATTTTCCAGATGGCTCCAGTAACAAGGTTTTAACCTGTTGATTGCAGTAGTTATACATACAGTAATATGATTAGCTCTTCCAGATATTATTGGACCTGTTTAAGTTAAGGATAAATATCCCTTGTATTCTCTCTCTCTCTCACTAATATCTATTTAGTTAATTATCTGGTCAATGTTGTTCCACAGGAAATTCCCAAAGGAAAGTACTGTACTGTAACAGCATTCTACCTCAGTTCAGCACAAAATGCATTCCAACATACCCTCTCTAACCAATTATGTGCTTTCTCTCTCTCCCCCCCCCCCCCCCCCCTCTGAGAGATAGTTTTGGGTCTCCTATTCTGATAACTGACTTGGAATTCAGAAAAGATGGCCAATTTTCAGCCAAGGAAAACATGCTGATGTATTGGCATTGAGATAACATCTCACAGCTTTGCTCCATGATGTATATTAAATCTTCTAAGCCAGGCATGAAGATATGCACACCCATATCTAACATACACTTCATCTCTTGCTTGGCCACTCTTCCTGAGCCATGCACAGGCAAACTCCCATGTTCGTGCTAAAGTTTTACTCTTACAGCTTAAAGTAAACAAACTAGAGATAATGCTGTCTTTCTTTCCAGCCAGAAATGCTAGTTTCCTGCTTAAATGCGAACCTTTGATGATGGTTCACTGGCAGAACTTGCCTTAGGTAAAAGAAACATAATTATGTAATTTTCAACTAGACTATTTTTCTCCTTAAAGAGAGATGAAAACCAAAAAACACAATGCTACCTCCTTAGTAGTGTTCACTTGTGGCATTAACATTAAATGAGAGCAAAGCTTTAAAATATATATTTTTAGTGTGGTTTTGAGTATATTTACATTAAACAAGAGGACAACAATCTAGATAGGTGTTGTCAAAGATGTTCCCTATACCAAATTTCATATTGTAGTCAGCTAGTTAGAGGCTTAAGAAATAAAAATACTTAAAAAATATATTACATCAACGTGTTATAAAGTTTTACACACACACACACACACACACACACACACACACGGGTCATAAAAGAATTCAGAAAGATATGTTAATAGTTCATATAGTACACGCTCTAACTGTCCAGCATACTGTGCTGAATCGAAATGAGTGTGGTAATTTAAATCTTGATGATTCATTAACAAAGTAAACACTAATTATATGGGAAGTACCTATTAGTTAAATCTCTGATGGCTCTGCTTTGCCCATAAAGAGACTGTTCCATCATAGTATTTCTCAGCTTGTTTGATACATTCTTTTAGGAATTTGATCTATACTATGGTAGCATTGAAAAGTGTTGATAAATAAATAAACCTGAATACTTTTTCTAAGCCTACATCTTCCCAGGTCAAAGGCAGCAGCTCTGTCTCCATGTTACATTGTCCAGTTCTAGAAGTCAGTCTCCCAGTCTTCAGCTTAGCCAAGTAGAACAGCTAGGATCATTTGATATTCAGTGGCTGGGCTAATGCCCGTAACTGTTTACTGCCATAAGAGAACGGAAAGAGTAGATGTGAAGGAGATTTTGGTGAGCTAGTTTGACTATAGTGCTGCTCTACTTATACAATATAATAAACTTGCTCATACTACTGGATCATAGAGATGATGGCCGCTCCTCACAAGAATCAGAACAGTAGTATCACCTGAGTAATGTAAGT
Organism: Gopherus flavomarginatus; assembly: GCF_025201925.1. NCBI lineage: Eukaryota > Metazoa > Chordata > Testudines > Testudinidae > Gopherus > Gopherus flavomarginatus. The sequence goes on from NC_066620.1 coordinate 41,843,637, forward strand.
ATCATCCCAGTGACTAAATCTGAGATATCACATAGCTCCAGAAGGAAAGATGTCACACAATATCCTTACGAGTGGGCAAAGTTCAGATTTGCTGTCTTCTTGGGTCTGCGTGAAGCAGCATTGTTAAAAATATTACCTGGCTACCCAGCATATGAATCATTCAATTCCACCACTTCACCATCTTCATCTGCATCTGCTGGCAGGGCAGTTGGTTCTTTGTCTGAAGCTCTTGGAAATGCGTATGTGCAACTCAGGGCAGGCGGAAGGGGCTGCAGATATTTCTGGTTGTTATGAAAACAATCTTCACTTTCAAGATGAACTCCTTCCTGACTAGTGTGAGGCAGTGCATGAAGCAGGATGCATGTGAGAAACCACTGCCATGCACTGACGACAACCCTGCCATGACAGCAAGCATTTTTCCACTGCTATGCCATGCTGGCAATTCCATAACTCCACACTGGTAGTGCACGGCACATTAATGCTCACTTTCGTTGCTCAACCAATATGCATGCCAGGATATATAGCAAGCAACACTTACATCCAAAGTATTGCATTACAGGGGTTAAACCTATAGCCTTGGTGTAATTGATCCCCGTGTTTGAGATGCAATTGGTAGTTAATCCATTGGTGCACTTGTCCGCACAGTAGGGTCCATAGGGTAGACCCTCCAGCACCCACAATTCTAAGGTATTTATATGGCTCCCATTCCAGTAGAATCTAAATAATCTTTACTGTATTTATCCTCACAATACCCCTGAGAGGTAGAAAAGTGCTATTATTCCTATTTTCCAGATGCAGAACTGAGACATAGAGACTTGCCCAAAGTCACACATTTTCAGGCTGAAATCTATGGTAGAATAGGGACACAAATCCAGAGCTCCCAAGTCCTAGGCTAGCGCCCTAACCACTGGACCATCATTTCTCCCCAAGGGCATGCCAGTCTTCTTTCAGTGCTTGGAAAAGCTTTGACATAGCCTTTAAGGGCTTGGCACCTGCTAGCATTGGGTAGCAGCAACCATCAATCCCTGGAAGCCGATTCCCTTCACATAAGGGGGGAAAGAAATATGCCAACCCATGACAAGTCAGACAGCGTTCAATGAAAACAAACACACATTCCTATCCTACACTAGTACACATACCTTACCTTTGAACACTGGTGGAAATGTTAGTAGTATGTTTATTGCCAACTCCAACAGGTGGATTCCACAGAATACTGCCCCAACTTTCGAAATGAATCCCAACACAAACATCAGGCTCTGTTGCCCCTACTCACTGCTGGGCTCTCCCTATTGCATGTATCAAACCTCCGTGCAGAGCCTCCAACTTTGGGATGTTTCTCCCAATCAGTTCTCTGAACTTTTTTAGGCTCCCTAATGGATTGCCATTACACACCAGGGGCTCCTTTCAACCCTGGTGTAATTCCACTGCGGTCACTGAATTTAGCCCAACATCTTCCAATAGATGCCTGATTATTTTCAAGTCCTTGAGATAAATAGCACCATTAATCACAGGAAAAACAGAATGCTCACGAAAATGTCTACATTTATTATAGGAAAAGAACCAGACTGTGTAAATCAAAGGGTTTTGTTTTTATTTTGGTGAAGTGGAATATTGCATTCTGTCAGAGGTTTTCTTTCATAGATGCTATTGAACGGTCTTTTGGCATTAATGACAATAGATGATATCTTGCAGTATGTGTGTAGGTACAGCCATTTTTGGAAGAGAAATTCAATTAAAAAAAGGAGTTCATGACTGAACAACGAAATCCAATGGGAAAACTATTAGAAATTATACTGCTTGGATATCTTATAAAGATATAAAGTTTCTCACTGCATTGCTAGTTGTGCTAAGCTTTTTCACAGATGTGTGTACTATAATAAAACTTATTAAATAGATAGGATAAGACGTTCTTACTTCCCAGACTATGAGCCTGATTCTCTCTTGTCCCATATGTGGCTGTAAAATGCTACTAAATCAGAATGCTAGTTTTTTGCACCCACTTTGCACAGATTCAAATGATAGGTTCAGGGCAGTGGAGAATCAGATCCTAATTGTCCATTATGGAGAGCAGACGGGATAGCTGACTGAGTAAACAAAGTGAGCTGCTTCTCATTTACCTTAAAGAACCTTATACTGGACTGGCAGTGGAGAGCAGCCTTATTATGATTGTAAATTGTAACATGGTATTTTCATAGTAAATAATGATCAGGTCTCGCACCCATTGTATAGTTGTGTAACTTGACCCCATCCCACAGACAGATTTATTTTAATGTAAAGCGGACAGAAAAGAGAGAATGGTATGTGTTTTGACTGTAAAAGCAAAGCATAATTCCCAGGTAGAGGAGTTCTCTTTATACTGGTGTCATGGTGTCCCAGCAACATCTCATTCAAACTGCCACCCCTGCATAGCTTGATATTTGATGAGAGAAATAAGTGACATTGGCTATGACTTTGTAACTGACTTTGCAAATATTCAAATGTAAAAACAAAACTATTTGATCACAAAAGCACCATGTGCACAAATATGTTTCATTTAACAGGAGCATATAATGTACCAGTGGTTTTGATCCTTATATTTTCAGTTTGTTCCAAAAAGAGAGGAGTAAAAGAAAAATGATTATAACAATAGAAAGATGGGGGTAGATGATACAGAGTACTGCATATAAGAGAAACCTATGGAGCACAATAATATCAATTAAGGATGGTGCTACTCCTCAATCATCTTGGCTATATAAGGCATAATAGCTTAAAAATGAAAAAAAATCAGGATAGGCATAAGGATTTTTTTTTAGAGTGATTAGTTATTTGAGTCGATTACCAAGGTGGCGGATGGGACTAACTATCAGTGAAAGGATTCCATGTTCCCATTCTGCTCCCAGTAACAAAACCTCCATTGACTTAAAAAGCAACAAGATTGGGCCCCAATAGATTAGATAAAATGCTAGATGATGATACTGTGAGAGATTAAGTGAGCTTGATAGTGTCTCCTCAGTGTCCAACAAAGTTCATCTACCTCATAGAACCAATGCAGAACGTTGTGCAATCAACTATCTTTGTTAAAGGCAGGTGAGGAAGAGCCACCTAGGGGAGCTCGCTAAAGATCTATCAGGTCCCAGCCAATGTTACTGGTTTCTTGATTAAACAGTTTTCCAAAATTAAAAAAAAAAAAAAGAAAAATTGAGGGTCAATTTTTCAGTGTAGAATTCTAGCAGAAAATGTGAATTTTGCAGATAAATGACCAGGACCTCCAGCACACCATTTACTCTCTTTATGAAGAAAATACAGGAAAATAAAAATAGAATTGTTTGCCCATGGGCAGGGCCAGGTCTAGAATTTTTGCTGCCTCAAGGAAAAAAATGTTTGGCAGCCCTCTCTTTTTTTTGTGCCCCCCTTCCCCCAGCCCTGCCTCAACTTCACCCCTTGCGAACCCCTTCCCCAAATCCCCAGCCTCGCCTCCTCCCCTGGGCGTGCCGCATTCCCCCACCCATTGCTTCCTGGGGAGCCCCCGCGACCTTCTGCCCTAGCTCACCTCTGCTTTGCCTGCGCCCCCAGGTGCGCCGTTGCTCTGCTTCTCCCCCCTCCCTCTCAGATGAGGGAGGGCGGAGAAGCGGAGTAGCAGCTCATTCAGGGGAGCAGACGGAGCAGAGATGAGCTAGGGTGGTGGGGCGCAGGAAGTAATGGGAGGTAGAGGAACCGCTCCCCGCTCCAGCTCACCTCTGCCCCACCACCGCAGCCTCTCCCGAGCGCCTGCCACTTGGCTTCTCCTCCCTCCCCGACTTGCTGCGTGAAACAGCTGTTTCACGCGCGGCGGGGCAGGGGGAGAAGAAGTGGAGCAGCGGCATTGCACTCAAGGGAGCAGACAGAAGCAGAGTGGAGGCGAGCTGAGCCAGCGGGGGCACTTTTTCCGCATGCCCCGGAGTCAGCACCTATGATGGACGGCGCCAGAATGCCGCCCCTAGAAATGTGCCGCCCCCAAGCATTTGCTTGTTTTGCTGGTGCCTGGAGCCGGCCCTGCCCATGGGAAGAAGCTTGCAAATGTTTTGCACATAAGACCAAGTGATGACAATTTGAGGGAAATATTTTTTGAAGAAATACTAATACTGTCCATAAGAAGAGAGGCAAGAATTTCTAGTTGAAATCTGTATGCCAGGAATAGATTGTGTAGTATTTATAATGTAGTCTGTGCTTTGTGGACCACATTTCAAACAAGTAAATATATAAATACATTGGTAGGATTTGTGGACTTATCCATTTGTGCATGCACAAAATGGGCAACTGCATTTCTAACCACCTATTTGCATTAATTTATCTTGCACAGACATATAATATTTTGGTCATGCAACAACATTTGCAGGGAACTTCCAAAGGCTTTATCAAGATATGGCTTGCATGCTTTTTTGCTTTGTATCTTATATGTACTATTTCTTGTGGACTCTTTGTGTTATCTGGCAGAATATGTTTCTTCACAGATATATTAGCTCCAATTGTGGATGTTTAAGAAAAGAGTTGTATTTGGTATAGCTGATATTAGAAATAATGCAAACTTTTACTAAGAGCATATAATAAATTATACATGGGGCTGTCTTATTTAATATGAACTCAAAGCAAGTTGGTTACCTTCATCCAAAGCAAAATTTAGCCAATTAACTTTAACAAAGCATTTGCACCAAATATAATCTAATGCGAAACCTATTGTGTAGAATTTTAATAGAATGCTTAGAAGAAAGTTGAAGACATTTCCAATGGAAATATTAAAATTAAACAGACCTGTACAGCTCAAAATAATTTACATTTTATATGGAAAAGGCTCTGGAGACATTTGCTGTTTACTACTATGAAATTCATTTCAATGGATCCATTAACCCATTGCATCTATTTCAGCACTCACCTTACATATACCATTATATACCATACATACCCAGGCACATAGAGATATTATTCAAGTAAAGGGAAGAACGAAAAGTAATACTAAGTATTTTCTTTTACTGTGTATGTTCATAATAGAATACTGCTTTTCTATTAATGGTAGATTTAGTAAATTAAGTGGCAATACAAACATCTATTTCTCATTGCCTATAACGTTCAGTCTAAGCAGTCATATATTATCATTGGAAGAAAGCCAAAACTGTATAGTTCACTTTCTCATACAAGAACCCTTGCCTTCAGGACAGAAACTAATATAAGATTTTTACATATAATTTAGCTTTACAGCTTCGAAGCATTTAAAGTCGAAGCATTTAAAGCAGGACAACACCAACTATGGCTTTAACAGCATGGCGGCCATGACTTAGCCTGCAAATGAATCTTTGTTTAATGAAAGCTTTATGACTGATATAACTTATTACAGAAATAATGTAATGATGAAAAATAGACTAATGCTATAAGCATATCACAAGCAGATCTGTGTGGGAACCAGATTTCTCGTTTCACAGAAAATTCCAGTATTTTGAAGTTTTTTCTGTTAAAAAATGAGATGAAAACAATTTTTAAAAATTTCCCATGGAGCAAAATTCTGAAAAAAAATGGCTTTGGGTCAATCAAAGTTTTGTTCAGATTTTGATTTTTTAAAATGTTTATATAATAATACAATTTTTAAAAAAATTGAAAAAAAAGTCTTTTGAAACAGAAAATCAAAACATTCCATTCCAATTTCTAAAAGAAATTTAATTGAAATAGACATAAAAAACATGTTAGCAGAAAATTTCCACCCAGCCCTAATAACTTCTTGTTCAGAAATACCATTCATGTTAATAAATTCATATTGACAGCTAACACTCTGCCATTTAATTGCTGCCTTTTACTGCTTTGTTTGACTTGATTTACTTGGTAGATGGGTTAACATTACCTGCACACTATTTTTTATGAACTAGCTCAGATGTGCCTTTTCTCTAGCGTCAGATACATTATTTAAGAAACAAATGGCCAGTACAAACACCTAACTTTATTTTTAGACTCAACGTTTTGGTAGCAGCTTTATAAACCAGTAAAGGAAAAGTTTTGTTTTAAGATCTTAACTTAAATCTTTGTGAAGCATTTTATCAATTGATAATCTCATACTGCAAGTGAATCTGAGATGTGATGTATAAAAGCAATGGCCAACAACGTTGGTTTCTAAAGGTAGGCTCCTAAATCTATATTTAGGCACCTAAATAAGTGGCCTCATTTTCAGAGGTGCTCACCAATCCACAACTCCCACTGTCTTTAGAAACGCAAACATACAAATGTTGGCCATTTTACAGAACTCATCCATAAAGGGATTGTTGGGAGGGGAAGGAAGGACTGAATTTGTTTGATGTGAACACAGTGTACATTGCAAAGGAATGGATTTACATGGGGTTTGGAGTCAAGGTACATTAGCCAAGCAGTCAGGGATGACTGTAGCAGAACACTTTGCATCTTAATAATGAGCGGCAGGACTGTTTTAATAAAATATGCTGTGGTAGCTGTGCCATATGCATGTGCCTGAGTGGCCCAAAGGCTGGCTGCCCTCTCACAAACCACCTCAATAAAAAGGATAATTTATTAGTATTTTCCCTTAAATAAAGGAAACATACTGAGTTCTCATTTAAAGCCCTGTAAATAAGATACCTTTAATCAGACTGGTTTACAAATTAAGATTACAAGCTTTCAATCCCCCGAGGAGCAGAAATAATCAGGATGATGACATATGATTAGAGAAAGGCCACTCTATGCCAAGAATTTTAATCTACAAGCAATTATTTAAAGACAGCAGAAGGCAGCTGCATAAGCTGAAAGAGATGAGATAATTATTAGAGGAATAACGGTAGAACGGGGAACTGCTTCTACAAGGGGAATCGCAGTGTTGATTTATAGGTTTGACACACAAATAATGAATGAATGCAGGCCGGTGAAATAAGAATTCAAGATTGTTTTTGAAATTTTACTTTCAACAAAGCACAGGCTACAACAGGCCCATATCATGCTACAAATACAGAGGTGTGGGTTATTATAAAAAATTAAGTGATCAAGCAAGAATTCAGGCCACCATGCTGGTCAAAGTCCCGACCTGCTTATCTAAATGGGATGTTGATCTATAGCCTTGAAAAGGCCATCAGGCCATATAATATATCACTTGTGGCTAAATGCCTCTTGTGCCTGGACTTTCAGAGAGAGATATCAGGTCTTAAAGAGTGATTATGTGGTCCAAATATTCCATTTACAAAGGGTTAGTAATGAACAAGTACATGAATGAAATCCACAGCGATGATGAACATCCCCCCTACCCTACCCAGCAAACTCAAATGCCCGTTTTTTCCCCCAGTCCCATGATTCCAAGCTTTGGCATCAGCAGAACCACTGCCTCTCAAATAATGAGATCGAAAAAGGTAAAAATAGTCCTTCAGCTTGATGAAGAGATATGGCAGGTCTAGTAAGTAACGTGGCTGGAACCTTTCAGAACTCATTAGCACCCTTCCCTATGAAATGATTTAAGATTCTGTTGTTCTTCTCCAGAGCTGTCTCTCTCTCTTTTCCTCAGCACTCTTGTCCCTGCTCTTGCGAAAAGCAAGAGAAACAGCCAGTAATTAAAGCTGGGACTTTCACATAGCAATACAGAGTCCATTCAGTAATCTATTGGACTAGGTAGGTGCCGCTATCTTTAACTTACTGTGTTGGGCATACCTATTATGATACACATGCTTCTGTAGGTAAGATCAAACAGGGTACTGTGACTATATGACAAGAGAAGAGCTGCAGATTTAGAGTTTGATCATGAACAGTGCAGGCTAGGGGTGTTGCCATACACAGGCATAAAATAAAAACTGGTGAGTGTGAGAGAGAAGGCACTGGAATCTAATAACGTGTCAATGAGAGTGCTGTTGTGCAACTGCCAGGTTACCCTGGGATATCAGGAAGAGAGGCCTAAGAAAGGAACACTTAGCTAAGTCCCTCAACAGCCTGACAGAGACACTGCTTCAAGCCATATCTCCTGAGACATGGCTTTTGTCCTCACCTACTTTCTACCCTGTACAACTAGGAAAAAGGGTGCATTGGTGTAAGTGGAGTTTGAGACGTACCACCATACCTAGCCTAAACCTGAAATCCTTGCCCCACACATAGCTTACTCTTTTCCATAGGCCATTTGCCTTCCAGAGAACGATCTGCAGGACAGTTAGATAACACACAGGACTAGCAGCTTAAAAGAATGGGCCTGGAAGGTGAAATTCACCCTTGTGCAGAGGGCCAGAACAAGGCCTACACACTCTTTAAGTCCCTCTAAAACATGATTTTGAAGAATTAGATGGGACTAAGCAGTGCATAGGCCTATGCTGGCCCTCTGAATCTTACCCTCTGTGTATAGACCTACTCCTAGTTCATGCCCTTACTTGTTTCCATGTATAAATTTCATTTGCATTGGAGTGCAATAACTTTGAGAACCCTGCTGCACCCCTTGCAACGGCTGACAGGGTCAAGGCTTTAATATCCACACATTTCAGGATACCTTTTTGTTTGCTAATACATCCCAGCTCATTTTCAGCTAAAAATCAGTAGCCTTCTTTCCTTTTATTATATTATTATTATTATTATTATTTGTATAAATGTATAGTGGATGATGAGATGAAAGCACCCAGGGTTTTGTCAAAGGCCATTTTCTCAGGACTTGAAGTCCTAATTACAACTATTATCATGGTGAGGATTGTGAATTGTCTTCCACTTACACTGGAATAAAAGAAAAAAAAGTTTTGCTAAACTTGAAAACAACAACATCTGCTGCCTCTAGACATCTAGCTGGAGGACTCTTGTTTTGTATTTAAAGCAACCATTAGAAATCAGATGACTAGCACAGCACTAGATCAACGTTGCTACTTCTAAAGCTTTCTTATGCTGCATAATAGTGCAGTATTGTACTCTTTAGTGTTTTAGAAATTCCCTGCATATCAAGTGAGCAATCCTGTGAAATGCATCCCTTTCTCAAGATAAAATTTAAACAACATGAGACAGCCACGTGCATATTTCTCTCAACTTCCGCTGCACTTCCCCGCCCTCCCCCACAAGTCATGATATGTCAGTTACAAGGCTATGGACTGTGCAGTTACATGCTCGCTTTTAGTTTGTATATTGAACAAATTCAAACACCATAGATTCTTAGTATGAAGAGTAGGATTTTATGGTAGCTACAGGCATGATTTTTGCTTATGTAAGTTACCTCATATTTCTGCCAAGAAAGTGGCATGTTTTTCTCTTTTTGGTTTAGTTTTGGCTACCATGTCTGGGTGTGTGGTACATTTTGTTGTAGATACTATATCTGTTTTCCTTTCCTGTTTATGTGTTGATAATATCTTAAGGGGCCAAAAAAATCAGAGCTTACATGCTTCTGAAAGTTCAAGTAACTCTTTTCATAATTATGGCCATAAATACTGATGTCACTAGAGAGAGAAACGACATTGTTGTTAGCTAACAAACTTCCAATTGTGAAATGCAGTTTTGCAGCACATGCAGTGAAAGAGAGTGAAATAGGTTAGAGAGAAATTTGGAACAGTAGTTCTACTGCTTCACATGCTCAGCGAGGCTGCCCTTAGACTTGCAAATTCAGCTCAGGATACATCTTGTACTCCAATTCTGGGTCAGGCAATTTGAGCAGAGCTTCTCAGTTATGTTGAGTTGTTAATCACCAATCAGAGAGAAGAAAGACCAGAAAACTCATTTTCACTAGGATTTAAATTCAGATCTCTCTAAAGATGAAAAGCCAGCTCAGTAACATACAATACCATCAAGATTCAACTTGCAGGCCAAAACATGGTGGAAATAACCCACATTGGGGCACACAAATAAATTGCAGTGCAGGAAGCATTAAATACTGTCTTAATTTACTTATGAATACATGTTTAATACCAGCAATAATCTCGGTTCACACATTTTATTGTAAATTACGACAAATGTGGTCAAATGTAGTCTCCCAGGCAAATATTATGTTTAATGGGATGTCTTAATAACTGACCCTTTTCTAAAATGGCTATTCTTACAGAATCACAGAAGTTAGAAATAGAAAAAAGGGAAGATCCAGCCCATCTCTCAGCCCGTGCAGGACCATTCTGCTACAGTATGTTACCTAGGACTTTCTTCAGTATAGTTTTAAAAGTTCCGAGCAATGGGCTTCTACTCCTTCCGTAAGGAGGCTATTCCACAGTCAAATGCAACTCAACACAAAGACGTTTTTCCTGATATGCAGCCTACATTTTTGCTTCCTAAATTCCATCCCATATTCCTTGTCCTACTTGTAGACTTTCTGGTAACATCACATCTAGATTGGAGTGCAGTATTCCAGTGCAGTCACATCAGAGGCAGTGGTGTTGGAACAAATTGAATAGTGGGGATGCTGAAAGACATTGAACAAAACTGTAATTCCCATATGATGGAAACCACTTGGCTGTTGCACCCCCCGCACCGCTAGTTCCAGCATCCCTGACCAGAAGGACAACTGCTTCTGCAATATGATACCATTTTGTATGCAGCCCAAACCTTTACTGGACTTTTTTGTATTGATATTGTTTAGCAAACTCATGTTGAATTGTCTGTCCACTGTCATCCCTGGAGGTCTTTCAGCATCACTGCTTCCTAGGTTTCTCCCTCCCATTGAGTACATGATTGATGTTTCAGAGTATCTTTCCTTAGGTGACGTTATTCCAGGATGAAACTCATTTTATTTTCTTCTCATATTTCTATCCTTTATGTGTTATGTCATTGTCATGACTGGAATTCACCTTCTCCCAACGTATTATTATTTGCTAATCTAATGAGCTGTTTGCTCTTTCTGCCAGATCAGTATTGGAGACATTAATGAAACAGCTTTTAATACTGAACCATGCGCTACTCCACTGGGCAGCCTCTGTCCCATAGCTTGATACAGTTCTGTTTATCACTATCCTGTGTTTACAATCTTGTAGCCAATTTTCAGCACCCATGACCTTGACTTTATCTGAGCCCATTAGAATTAATTTTTCATGTAAGATTTCATGAGGTATTTTCAAATGTATTGTTAAAAATCCCCAAATATTCGATTCACCGTATCCCTTTCATCCATAAATATTGTAATTCTATTTTTTTAAAAAAGACAGTTTGGTCTGGTAAGACTTGGAGCACGATCCTGCAGCCTTTACTCATAAATAACTCAAACTAACATTGGCCCTGTTTCAGCAAGGTCTTTAAGCATGCAACTAACTTTAAACATGTATGAGTGGTCCTACTGATTTCAAAAAAGAAATCATACAGGCAGAACATATTACAAGAAGAGGATGCAGTAGAAGCAATAGGCTCTTGGAAGTCAGCGATTACCAGTGTGTGTATATATAAAGTTATTTTCCTAACCCAGATCTACTTACAGAGCATGTGAAATGATTTAGAGTAGATCAAATACTTAACATGGTAAAAAGGAACATAAAAATTTCCACATTCTATTGGACCAGTGGTCTAACTAATCTTAAAAAGAAAGAACAAGTCTGTGTAGGACAGATATAAAATTGTGTCTAAAACTAGAGAATGGTTTTTTTTTGAAGCAATACCTTAGGCATTTAATGTACTTTAGCTTCCTTTAATGTCTCTTAGCAGTTGAAAACAGGAAGGAGAGCCACCATCATATGAAAAGCCAGCTCTTCACAGACTACCATTGGTCTATAAACCATAGTTTAAGAACCTGTGCTCCAAACAAAAGTTCTCTCTCTAATTCCCCATACATTTTGGAGTATACATTAGAATCGAGTATCAGAGGGGCAGCCATGTTAGTCTGTATACACAAAATTAAGGAGTCCGGTAGCACCTTGAAGACTAACATATTTATTTGGGCTTAAGCTTCAGAAGTGGGTTTTTTACCCACAAAAGCTTATGCCCAAATAAATCTGTTAGTCTTTAAGGTGCCAGCGGACTCCTATTAGAATCCAAATAACACCTAACTGTTTCTGTTGTAGGTACATGTTTCTAGAGACGATCAAACCTTAAATTCACACTAATGTAAAAAATGAGCTCTCTTCCAAAAAAACATAAAAAGTGTGTGTGTGTGGGTGTGGGTGTGTTTTCTGTTCTCTCTTCTGGGAAACTTGGTGAAAGTGGGAGATGAAAGGGATATGTTAAGTAGAAACAGATATCTGAAAATTCTCACAAGGTCTGGTTTGTGTCCAGTATTTTCCACTAAGAAGTTTGGAAGTAGCTTGCAGCCTTGAAAGGTGCATACATTGACAGTATATGAGTTTTCATGAGTCCTTCAAGACCTTTTCAGCAATTCTTAGACTCTCAGAGTTCCCTTCTTTTCCCAGCTATAAACACTGTTCTTGAAGCAGTATTACATAAATACATTATTATTCATAACACCACCATTCTTTTCATGTTCAAATAGACTTACAAATATTAAGGGATTGATCCTCACAATACCCATTCAGTGTAGGTATTGGTAAGTAGTAGTTGCCTCCATGGTAGAGTCTCCACTGACCTGGAAAGGGCATCCAGGGTTTTATTATTATGTCTTTTGTGATATTATACATTAGGGTTACAGGGGAATCTATATGGCATATAAACTACTACTGTTTCAATAGGCATTGGTTATGAATAGAGATGGTTAGGAATTTTCTGTTTAAATGTTTTTCTGCTGGAAAAAGCAATTTCTACAAAAATCAAGGTTTTCCATGGAAAAAAAGTTAAAATTTTGCCAATATTTTATTCCAGGTTGGATTAATTGATATTGAAATATTTCAGTTCTTTGACCCAAATTCAAATGTTTTATTTTGAGTCAGTTGAACATTAATCTGTGTTCAACTGAGCTGCTACAATGCCTCATGGAAATTGTAATCAGTGTGCCTCTTAGCTTCACATTCCCTTATGAGTAGACTTGGCAGAATTTAATTTTCATTTTTTTAAAAAATTGCAACAGATAATATGGGTGCTTATTTTCAGCATTTTTATTTTTTTTAAATCAATTTATATTTTCACAGTTACACAAAATTATGGATTTAAAATTTTTTTTAGTGATTTAAGTTTTCACAGTTTCAGGAAGTCATGCAGGGTGTCAAACAATTATTTAATGACAGTAGACGTTGAGATTCAAAAAGTAAAGCTTCATAACTGCTTAAATAAAAATTGCCAACATCACATGTCAAAATATACAAAATAAATATCTTTAAACAACAACTCATACCTGGTTTTACCTATTCATTTGCTAGTCCATTTCTATTGAGACTAATTCAAAAGTTTGTGTTTCTAAGAAGTTCTCAGGAAGCAGTTTTCTTTACCTAGGTTTAAATTTTGATTATTACCGATGGAAAAGTGGGTAGGTCCAGGGAGTGACTGGAGCCAGAGCAGCAAAGAGATGATTCATTGCTTGCCCTGGGCAATCTTCACCAGTTGCACTCCTGTGGAGAGCATGTTATGAGAGCTCTATATCTGCATATATGTAAATAGTTAATACATATGCTGCCAGTAGATGGTGCCTATTAATATGTAACATAGTTCCTGAGTTTTGTAGGACCATTGAACTTTGTTGTACACTGCAAATGGCTTCCTCTGTGTAGCTCTTAACAGAGCATAGAGAACAGCAGCAGGAAATGAGAGCCATTTCTGGAACAGTGCATTGGGATCTGGCTCTTCTAGATGAAAGATTCTTCCTAAATGTATGATGCTATTGTAAAAAGCACTTACACTTTTTGAAGCTACATTCTTTTTGAATGTCTTGACTTCTGATTGAAGCGTCAAAAATAATTTTGTTGGGAATGGTGTCATACAGTACAAATTGTGTACGTTTTTACAGATCATTGAAGGAATGTGATGTGTTAATAAAGAGAGCAGTACTGTACATTTTATTGGTTACAGTGTCTCACTGATTCTCAGAAGTCAGAAATTTTGCAGAGCACCACTCATCTTATGAATTTTTTCTGCAACCTTCTCCTGAGTCCTGGCCCAGCTTGTGATGTTCTGATTACAGTAATTATTCTGTCTTGTTACTCATATGTTGCATAAGATGTGTTCAAAGCATCTATAAACAGAAGAACAATTATGTCTGTGGAGCTTAAGGCACACTTTTCTGGCTGGTGTGATTTCTATGGGTGATTTATTTTACAGATAGTGCTTAAGGAGTTCACACATTTTGTAAGTTTTTTTTAAAAGTTACATAGAATTGCCAGCACCTCAAGCAGCATCTAAGGCCAAAACAAAAATATGGAAGAAAATACCATTGTCCTGAATACCATTATTTAATTAGGTAATGACAAAATGCTGACTGTATTGTGGTTTATATCACTTGACCTTTATTCTAAAACATCTCCAACTATCATTATAACCCTGTTTCCGTTGCACATGCCCAACATATCTTTAAGCATCTGTATAAATATAAAATCACTCCCCAAACTTTGCAACTAATTTAGACATTTTTTGACAGTTTAGGTTTTCTTCTGCCAAAATACTGACACATGCTTACCACATAAATACAGTTATAATGCGCTGGTCATGATTTTAACTTACCACATACAATTTGATAACATATTCATTTTCCATATTTTTAGAATGGGTTGAAAATACTTTGATTACTTCTCTTTCTTTGGAGGTTAGTTTTGTATAAATCCCTGAAAGTTTGGATACATATCTGAACGGGATGCATATTCACTGCCTGTCCTAAACTTCTAGGTAGAGTTTCCGTGTCCTGATAAAACAGCCACCACATTCCTCCCTAGAAACAGTTAATAAACCCTTGTACATAGTTTGTATAACACTTTGTGAAGCACTTTAGGATTCTCCAAGATGAAACACACTATGTAATTAGAACTAGTTGGAAATTTTTTTAATTGTAACATTCTTTCTATGGGAAAGGGTCGGTTTTGACTACATTTCCTCTTTTTGAAAAACAAATTGAAAAGTATTTAGAAGTTGTTGAAAGTGACAGATTTCAACAGTTTCAAAACAAAAAATTCCAGCGTCCTGCTTCAAAATTACTTTTCATTTAAAAAATTAAGTTAATTATAGTGAAAATTAAAAAAGGTGAAAAATCAAAATGAAATGGTTCGATTGACCTGAATCAAGTGGTTTGTTTTGTTTGTTTGCAGATTTTCAGTATATGCAAATTTTCAAAATTGCTTCCCCTCCCCCAATTCAGGACAGGAACATTTTTCCAAATCTCAAGTGTTTTCCTGGGATGGGAAAAAAAAATCTGAATTCCTGCCTTGTTCTCTATATATTTTAAACAAACAATCAAAATGTTAAGGCTTCTTCCCTATTTTTAATCCTATCCTTATTTCGTCCCATCCAGTCAAATTATCCTTCTTTAAATCTAATCCAATTTTTCTGACCCCGCCCTTCTTCTTAACTATTGATATCCAATACCAACTAATTTTCCCTTGCCCCAAAGGGAGTATTGAATCACTCACAGCTGGCCCTATGTCCATCTCACTTCCTTTCCCCAGTATGCCTCCTACCTTCAATGAGATCAGTTTGAATTGGAAGTGGGGAAATTAGGTTAAATTTGAGGCTAGTTCTTATGTTTCCTAGGCAGTTTACATCCTATCTTCACTGGTCAACTCAGGTGCAGCACTGTCTAGACTCTTCCTCTACAAGAATGGATGGCCAAACACAACATATTTCTGCCAGGGTGAAGCAAGGAAAAGGGTCTAAAAAGGCTTCAAGAGGGCTTCAAATGAAGGCTCCGAAGGTCTCTCAGAGGGCATTAGTTAGGAACATCAAGCTCTAGGTTTAAAAAAGGTTGGGGATTTCAAATGCAAACTTCTAAAGGAGCAGCCCAAGGCATCAAAGAGGCTTCCAAAGAGGTGCCTAGTCAAAAGAAATAAATGCAAGATTCTTTAAACAGAAAATCTTATCCTCAGGGTGGAGTTAAACAGGCAATCTTAAAAGGAAGCAGTACCACATATTCTTACTGTCTGAAAGCAGTGGTAGATGCATAACAGGGAATTCAGACTTCTGAAATTAGAGAAATCTCCGATCTCTTTTTAAAAAATTTATTTGAAAGAAAATGGATTTCAGCCTGTCACGGTGCATGAAACACTCTTTTAAAGATTTTACCGATATTGTTTTATTGGGCTGGTTTGAAGTAAAGGCATGCAATTGGGCTAGAACTGTCTGAACAAATACTGCACACAGCTGAAGGCTGTCAGTACTGGGAGTAGTGAATGAGGGGGTTGTAAACAAACAATCCCTTTCAAACATTTACAGACACCCTGGCATGCTCCCAAATTTATTTTTCATAAAATGTTCTAAGAAAGTAGGGCTCTCTTTCAAACACTGGTTCTGGTTCTGCCCCTGCCCCATTTTCTGGCATTACATATCTCAACCTTTAAATATGCTGCCTTAAAACTATTTTGTGATTTTCATTTTAACCTTCTTTCTATCAGAGATATGCAGTGAATTCACTGCTGAAACCCTCATGGCAGTATGATTAGACAGGCATTGTACTGTATAAGAATTTCTGAAATTAAAAAAAATAACAAAACAAAAGTCCTTTTCTTCTCTTCTTTAGTCATTAAAAACTTACATCATAACTAGAGCTGGTTAAAAAACAAATGCAGACATATTTCTGCAAAAATAGTTCCTCAAAATTGTCTAAAATATTTCAATTGATTCTAGTCATACAAGAGATTAAACTGGTCCAAAATGCCATCGTCTCCCCCAGCATGCACAAACTTTGGATTTGAATGCTGATGTGAATTTTGCAACTTTGAGCTCCCTATGTAATGTCCTGTACCCAAGGCCCTAATCATGATGATCCACAAGATTGGGAAAGTTGGAATTTGGATCTGAATCCAGATCCAAATATGCATCTTGTTCCCTCCTCACAGAGAGTATCATTTCAAAGAAAGCAGGATGATGAACAGAGCTGTAGTGCTTTGCCGGAAAAGTTAGAGAAATGTCAGGCAACGAGATTCCTCATTATATTCAATTGCATAATCTTGTATCTAAAAAAAACAGTCCTGTACCTTATAAAGTTGATATAATTTAATACAACTGATACAATTTAGAACAATTTGGAATTCTTCTTGAGAGCAACAGAAAGCTAAGCAAAAAGTTTATGGGCCTTATTCTTATTTACACTAGGGCCTCTTTACACCACTCTAGCAGTGGAAAGGAGCCTTAGAATGAGTAACTTCACCTTAATGCCCTTTTATACTAGCAGAGCAGTGTAAAGGGGCCCTAGTATAAATGAGAATCAAACCTTTTGTGTCCAGACACAGCTACACAATGCAACCTACTGTAGTTTAATTGTCAGTATGTTACTGTAGTTTCCCTTACAGCGCCTTATGATATCTGATGCATTTCAGAGCTTGAATTGGGGCTACAATGTGATTGGTGCAATTCTGTTGAAGAATCTTGACCTAAGTATTACACCAGCAGAGAATTTGGTATATAATGCACTGTTTCTGCCATCCAACTATTTTTCCCAGTCCCTCCCCTTTTCAGGTGGAGCTGGTGAGAAGTTTGGCTATGAAATAAACATGTACACCAACATCATTTAAACATTTGTGCCTTTGCTCCAGCACAAATGTGAAACATAGGTCTACTCTGAAGCACAAATGCTAGGTAATCATCAGTACGTGTAGTCATCTCTTGAGATGAATACTGTGGTGAACATTCAGGTATTATTTTTAGTACTGCATACTGTAATATCTTAAACTGATCTCCTACATGTGCCCAGTCAGGACTTTGGAACAACCAAACAGTACATAAAGAATCAAACCCAAGATTACATGAGAAACCATGCATGCTAGGACAGGATACTTTAGAGCACAAACTTGTTTGCTTTTTTCTCTAATAATGAGCCTTACTGCATACATTAGAAACTGGCAGGAACACATGATGGATACATATCAAACGAATAGCTTTTGACTCAAATAAAATTCATTCACTGGCAAAAGAGAAGATAAATTCCGACATGCATCCGACGAAGTGGGTATTCACCTACGAAAGCTCATGCTCCAATGCGTCTGTTAGTATATACAGTGCCACAGGACTTTTTGCTGCTTTTACAGATCCAGACTAACACTGCTACCTCTCTGATACTTGATAAATTCTCAGGCTTTTAAAAAAACCCAAAAAACTAACAAATCAATAGCAACCAGCTGGGGAAAATGGCAAAGTCAAGCCTAGCATTAAAACAATTACTGTTGAAAAATAAAATAAATAAATGAATAAAGTCTACAGTGGCAAAAGTGTGCTAGTTCACACTGACAAGGACTCGCTGGTTATGTCAGGTGATAATGTTTGATATATTTTGTTGAAATTCAGCATGTGGGTCTTTTCTTATCCTAGAAACCCCAGGATAATGGAACTACAAGTTGACATGTACAGGTGTGCAATTGTGTTTGGTAGCTGCTTTTTCAAAAGTACAGTTGTAAATGTAGAAATTAAAAAATTGTGGTTAAGGCTACAAAGCCCCACAATGCTCATTCCTCCTTCCCTCATTTTCTGAATTGGTAGAATAAACATTTAAGTACACTTTAAGTACAGTCTGAACTTATTTCACTGTCTTAGAGATGCATTGTCTTGCAACTCTTTCCTCCCGCTGCGTCCAGGTTACACTACTTGATAAATTAATGATTTTACTAATAGCTCCATAAGTGATGAATGTGAAATTGTTTTCAAACTAATGTTTCCTTGCTCACTGCTGTTCTCTTCCTGCTTCCTTTATATCCGACCTGACCTAGTCTCATTAATGTTCCATCCTGCACTATCCAAAGCAGAATAGGTTTTTGTTTTTTTTCTAAAAATCAAGAGCAGTTCCAACAGCATACAGTTTCCTGTGAAAGGGTCTGTAGATCTAGTAAATACCACCACACATGATGGACAGGTTCAGTGAGGCTAAAAGAAAAGAAAATAGATGAGAGGTGTGGGTGGGTGGGGGGGTGTTGTTTTGGTTTAGAATTTAGCTCAAATCTGGTGTGGGAAGAGGCAGGAGAATGCTGCTATAGCTCTTACTCTAGTGAAACTGAACTGACCATACATTCCATGCAGGAAACAAATCATCCTGCCTGCACTTTGAAGAGAGAACTTTACTTTCCAAAGTAACTTTGTGTTATAGAAAAGTCAGATTATGCAGTTGATGTGAATTTATGGGAAATGACTTCTGGACTAAAATCATACCTAACTGTCCAGATGAAACTGAAGACCAAGCTTTCTGTACCCAGGTGTGTAGAATTTGAGTGCATGTCTGTGTAGATCTTTGACAAACTAGTAGAAATCTTTGGCTATCGTCTAACCTATCCTGGGCTTCTAGTATGTTTTCCCTGCAAAATATTGAGTTAACGTTGCATTGTTTGAAATCTCCAATTGTAAAGCAATAGTTCTGAAAACATCCCACTGGGCAGAAATTAGTGAGAATACACATTATGTGCCTCTGCTGGATTTGCTGCCAATGAATACCTATGGATGCCGAACATTTTTAGCTTTTACAGGAAGCTTCAGTGCTCATACTCATAAATTTCCAAGTATTTTTCCTCTTTAAACCTCAATCCAGGCTGGATCTTTTGGCAGAATTCTTGTGTCTGAACAGAAGATAATATAAGAAGTGGATAAATGGAATATCATCAAAGGAGGTCTGCAAAATGTATATCACGGGAAAGTTAAAGATGGCAATGGGTTTTCACAGTAAGACAACACATAAACAATAAAATGGCTAAGATTAAAGTAAGGTTCTGATCTTCCTCCTCCTCAATAGTTCAACTTTCTGTGCATATTCAGAGTCTTATCTAACTGACTTTATGGAAAGGGTAGTCAACAGGAAGACTGCAGGACAAATCCAGATAGTCAGATGCTTTTGAATGAACCCCAACATCTTTTGATTGACTTGTAATTTTTTAATTATTATTTTCTCTGGAGTCTGGACCTTGACTATACCTTAACCAAGAAATATACACCTTGACAGAAAAATAATTAACTATCCCTGGTTTAGGGTATATCTTCACTGCACAGTTAACTCAGGCTTTTACCTGGGTTTTAGTCCAACACCTCTCCCCACCCCCCATCTACCATCCATAAAGAAAAAAAATCTGACCCAGATTTGGAGGCGTTTTAAACCTGAGCTATCTTACCCAGTGAAGGGCATACATTAGAGCCTAGGCTCTGGTTTAACTCAGGTTGGAACACACACACTTTGCAATAAGGATACAGTAAACCTCTTGTGTGCTAATAGTCCTCCAATGCCTTCCCACAATTCCTCTCAAAGGACAGACAAGTTTTCCTGCAGTTGAGTAGAACAGAATCCTAGAGTGTCTCAGCACAAAGAACCATGGGTTATGTACCCAGACACAGTCAGCACAGAAACCATGACAGCACAGTAGTGTAGGTTAGGCTTTGCTGTAGGGATCACACTTGCCAACTTTCACGTGGTAAATAAGCACTCCGACTTTCACAATAAGCCAAAAATCAAGCTAATCCCATTTCAAAACAAGGCCAAAACAAGCCAATCCCTAAGTACCCCAACATTCTATGTGACTAGATCCCCCTGGCGTGCAGTCTGGGACTGTGGTGGGCCTGCTGTGCACCCCTGACTCTTTCCCCCCTAGCCCCTGCTTGCCAGGAGCCGATCCAAAAAAAAAAAATGGAGGCAACAAGCTACAAGCCACAACAAGCAACAAGCCCAAAACTAGCCAATGAGCAACTCTCAAGCCAATTAAGCCAAAAAGAAGCCCAATTTCTGTGTTCTTTTTGTGGGTTTGGCATGTCTGGTAAGGATGCTCACACATGGGCAAGGCTAATGCAGGTGCTCAGACCCAGGTGACAGTCACTGGGTTAACTGTGCAATGAAAACATACACTTAGTACTTTCTTATTGCCTTTTGTTCCTTTAAGCCTTGAAGAGCCACCACAACCAAGAGAATGTGGGCTGGATTCTATTACTCATGCATCATCAACAGACTCATTAACTAAATTCCAAATTAGTTACACTGGGACAAACTTACTGAAGGCAATGGATCTGCACAGGCATCACTGAGGATATAATCTGAAGACAGTGGGTTTGCACAAAGTCACTGAGAGCATAACTGACCATCATAATGTTTGTTACTGCTGAATTATGTGTAAAACCTGCAATTTTTTCCCTTGTAAAAAGAGCACAGTTGTCAAGGAAGTCCTCGAGACACAATAAGCACGGAACTCCACCAAAATCTTTTTGGCAGAGTAAAACCACACTTTATAAATACATCCCCCTAATCTGATTTAGCAACAGATGCTAATGAACTGTGGGAAAGGAGAATTTCTCCTGTCTGGGCATGCACTGCTGATGCAAAATGCAAATCATGTTAACAGTAATTTCTTTGTTATGACCAAAGCTTTGCATATATCCAGCCCATGAATTTAAAACTCATTTAAGATTTTTAGGTTTCTGCAAGTATTTTTCATGAAAACCAGGTAATAGAACTGCCCTACTCATTATTACTTTTGTGAGACTATTATCATTTGCAGATGTACTGTAGGCACAGAATCTAATAGAATAGTACAAACTTTTGAGGGTTTGCTCTATTGATTTGTTTCAACAGAAAGTATTGGTATGTGGATGCATATTAAAACCCCTTACTTTAATCCCAAGGCAAGAAGAGAAATGTGGCAAGGAAATAGGATTTATGATCAACGCATGTAGACAATATTATCTCACAGAAAAGATTTCTCTGTTAGGGAGTATAACGTCTAGACTTGTAAAAAAAAGGTGATTTTGATTCAAAAGGCTTTGGAAGAAATTTTTTGTTTAGGTACAGGTGAGTTCACACCCACAGAGCTTTACTTTGAGCTTGGGGTTTGAATGAAAAATGAAACAGCCAAAAAAACACCATGTTTCATTTGATTCTATGTAAAAAAAACCTGGTGAAACTGTTGAGCTCTGCATGGTGATCATCTGAAACCATAAACAGAGATCCCTTCATCGGGACTACCTCCAATGGCCCCTTCTGACAAAAGGCCTCATCCTACACCACAAAAATCAATGAGAGGAATGCAGACAGAAAATAGGGGAGTTGGCCAGCTGAACTCTTGGATGGAGCGAGGAGTTGGCTATAAACTGGAAACTGGGCTCTTGCTCATCTGAACCTCATCCCTCATTTCATGGACAGGTTTGGACACCTCTAAAGATCTTTGGAAAATGAGGACTGAGTGATGGATTGGTAAAGTCAGTTTCTGACTTGGTTGAAAACTTAGTATTACTCCCATAGTCCCACTGAAAATCTCCCTTGCAGAAGCTGGAAGGTTTTCTTCAGGCAGGCAGAGAAGCCAGACTCCAAGTTTCTATTTCTTAATTTCTTACGGGCTCAAGTCTTGGTGGTACAGTGTTTTTAAGAAAGGTTGTCTGCCTCCACAGCACAGAAGCAGGAAGCAGGTTTCTGCTGATCACAGGATAACTAAGAGAGGCCAGACTCCTGAAAATGTATTCCAGAGAAATACATTAGGCCTGATTCTGATCTTATTTACACTACTGTACATCAGGAGTAGAGTTATAAAATTAGGGTCTGACTCACCACTCCATTACGCATTTTGCACCTGTCTGGCTTTACTGTAACCACTGAGTTACACTGGTGTAAAACTAGAACAATGCAGTTATAAATAAGGCCTGTATAAAGCAGATGAGTATAAAACTGTTGGTGAGGTCATAATCATGACCACTGGTCCTAATTCTTCTGTCTGTTAAACCAGTGTAACTGAGGCATAATTCCCCTGACTTTGTAGAGTTACGCCAGTATAAAACAATGCAAGTGAAAGCAGAATCAGACCCAATGTTCTAAGGGGAACATGAACTTTTATTTTATGGTTCCATTTTTTTAAAGCCATTAGAGCTTAGTTATGGTTACAGAAAAAATCCGGTGAGATAGAGACAGATTTCTTTCTAAATAAGAAAAGTAGCATTAGACATATAATAGATCTCATTTTGCAATATGGATGGGAAACTAAGAAAATAAACATTTACTGCAGAATTTTTTTTCCCTTCTTTTTTTAGGATGAAAATAATGTAGTGTGTGGACCATCCTCTCTCTACTAGGTTGATCTAAACATACAGACTTTAGAGACCTTGCGAGCTGAACTCTTGGATGGAGTGAGGAGCTGGAAACTGGGCCCTTGGCTCATCAGAACCTCATCCCCCATTTCATGGACAGGTTTGGGAGCCTCTGAGGATCTCTGGCAAATGAGGACTGAGTGAATCACTCAGGAATCACTCCAACAGAGAGATCTATCCCAGCACATTTATTAGCATGGACAGAGGTCCCCGTCACTGAAAAGAACTGTCAGCAGGAATATGGCTCCTTCCAGTGAAGACGCCTCAGGAAGAACTGTCAGCAGGAATATGGCAGCAGTGAAGACGCCTCAGGATTAGGGGGATAGTTCCAGAGAGTAGCATGAGCATGAGCCCCTGTTCAGCCTGTACTGCATGTAAGAATCAGCAGTAGAACAAAGGGACCTCATGCTCAGGCTACTGTCCAGACCTATTCCCCAGTCCTGAGTTCAAGTTCTGTTTGGGCTTGCTTGGTCCCTGCAGCAACTGCACAGGCCTTCTACTGGTAGCCTGCATGGTCCCTTGTCAAACAGCATACATCTGCTCCAGGGGTTCTCAAACTTCATTGCACCATGACCCCCTTCCGACAACAAAAAATACTATCAGACCCAGGGCCAGCTCCAGCTTTTTTGCCGCCCCAAGCAGCGAAGCAGAGGAGGAAAAGAAAAAAGATAAAGCCGCAATCGGCGGCTCTTTGGCGGCAGCTCTACTGCGCTGCTTCATTCTTCGGCAGCAATTCAGCAGCGGGTCCTTCCCGCCGCAAGGGACTGAGGGACCCACCGCCGAAGACCCGGATGTGCCACCCCTTTCCATTGGCCACCCCAAGCACTTGCTTGGTTTGCTGGTGCCTGGATCCAGCCCTGACAGGACCCCAGGAGGGGGACTGAAGCCTGAGCCCACCCAAGCCCCACCACCCCAGGTGTGGGGGACAAAGCCTGAGCCCCACCGCCCTGGGTGGGGGGGAGGGAGTGGAAGGAGTCAAAGCCCAAGGGCTTTAGCCTCAGGCAGGTGCCTGTAACCTGAGTCCTGCCACCCAGGGCTGAAGCCCTCAGGCTTTGGCTTTGGCTTCAGGCCCCAGCAAGTCTAAGCCAGTCCTGGCGACCCCATTAAAATGGAGTTTGACTCATGTTGGGGTCCTGACCCACACTTTAAGAACTGCTGCTCTACTCCAATCAGAGGACAGCTGGCAGCAGGAAATAGGGTGGGATTATTTATTTTTTGGGGGTCAGCTCTTTAGCCAACCATGGCTCTGGTGGGTGGAGAGGCCACCTTTTCCCATCCAACCAGGACTCAGGGGGCAGGAACAGCCTTCATAGCACTGCTGCTGTTCCATGGAGTAGGGGCTCCATGGTAGGTATATAAATGATCTTTTAACAATTGTTGCTAAAATCTCATGCTATAGAGTAGTTGCAATCTAAATAGGGAAGCAAACAACAACAACAACAAAAAAGTACCTGGGTGTCATTGACTGGATATTGAAGCCAGCAAAACTCAGGATTTTCCAGTATCTTATACCTCACAGTTGTTTATACCTACATGAAGTGAATTTAACGTGTTCCCATTCTGATACAGCTAATATTATACAGAGGGGTAAAAGGTAGTAGCGAATTAGATCCAAAAGGTCTTCCTTGAAGTTGCTGCTCCCATGCTCCTAACAAGCACATCCCACAGCTCGAACATACACAGCATT
Source organism: Gopherus flavomarginatus (assembly GCF_025201925.1). Taxonomy (NCBI): domain Eukaryota; kingdom Metazoa; phylum Chordata; order Testudines; family Testudinidae; genus Gopherus; species Gopherus flavomarginatus. Next base: position 41,868,298 of record NC_066620.1, read on the forward strand.
TACCTTTGGATTAATATTTAACCTGCTTTAAAGTATGAATAGAGAGATTTTTTGATAAATGGAATGGCCCAGTGTACATAATACACCGACAGCTGGAAGTGTAACCATGTTGACTGCCCATGTTTAATAACCTCAGTACAAACTAGATAAGGTTCCTTCCCATCATTCCTGGTTAATAAACAAACAGAGCTGGCCCCTCAAATGCAAGAATGACAATGAACAACACAGTTTCTTGAATCAGCACAGTTTTCAGTGAAAAAGAGCAGATTCTTATGCTCAGTCTCTCTCACCTCCCACATACACATGGAGATGAGTTTTGCATTTAGTTCTGAGTGGCTATTTCCATGGTCACCTATATTTAAATTGATATCTATTACATGTTAAAATGAAACATTAAGACACCAACATGTACTGACGGCCCTACAGGGCTGTGCTAATCTATTGGTATGAAATTTCATGGGGAAAATAGCTTCAAAGAAAGATGCAATCATCTCATTGCCCAAACTATTCATGTTTGCAGAATGTTGGCTTTGGCACTGAAGTTATCAAAATTCTGAACTTTGCACTTTAACGTTATCTGAATCAAAACAAACATTTTGAGTTATTCATTTTTTAAAAAAGAATAGGAGAATTTTGGAGTGAAACAAAGATTATTTTGCATTCAAAAGCATTTCTGTTTTTGAGCTTTAAAGACATCTTAGTGACATCTAAATTATTAATATAAAAAAATTAAAAAAATATCCTCCAGAAAAACGTTGACATAGAAGAATGTTCTGAAGGGAAATAGTGTGAACCAGTGGATAGCCCATTGGATGGCACACAGGAGACCACTAGCCTGCTGGGTGACATTGGGCAAATCATGAAAATTCCCTGTGCCTCAGTTTCCCAATCCATAAAATGAGAAGAATTACCTCCTTTGTCAAGTGTTTTGAGATCTACAGATGAAAAATGCTACATAAGAAGTAACATTGTTTTATTAAACAGTCTAAAGCAATGCTTCTATTCATTATTGTAATTGGTACCTAATAATACAGTGATGGGCATTTCAGAAATCTGTAGATAGTAATGATGTAAGTACAATTGGTTTTCCATCAAATGTTCAGAAAATCCAAAAAAGTAAAAGTCCCAAATTAATCATAAATTGGAAAAATGGATCCTGATTCTATAAAAAACAAAACAAAAGAAACATAGCAGCAAAAATACCTAGGAAAATTTCATGGGAATTGTTACATTTTGTTTCTGGACTGAGCTCTTCAGCTCACAAACCCCAATTCCATAGCAGTTTTCCCAGGAATATTCAGAGTTAAGGTGCTCTGGGATAACATGATTACAATCTCCTTTTTATAACTGGAACACAATTCTTCCTTGGCACAGATATCTAAGCACATCTTTTCTATTGAATCAGCACAGTTTTCAATGAAAAAGAGCAGGTTTATGATCTGCTGAGAGACAGAAGTTGTCCAAAGCCAGAGAAGATATGCCATATGGCCAATATTGTAAAAATGTTGTTCTAAATTGCTGTTCTCTGAAATATCAGCTTCAGAACCCTCCTTTGACCACTTCAAAACTCGAAGAGTTACAGTGGGATATGGCTCCTTGATGCTGAGGACACTCACTTGCATTTCTTAACTCTACTTCTGGTTATTAACAATTTATTTTATCACCATGTATGAAGTCTACAAGATTATTGTGGATAATTATCCAAGGGGAAAATAAAAATAGTATGTACCTGGTTTCCATCACATCAGACGCTCAAGTCTTGTAATTTAAAAGGGACTAGGTGCTGAAATCTTTCAGTCAGCCGGGAGAAGCTAAATACAATTTCTGAAAATAACCATTTCCATGCATGATGTTTTACAGAGCTTTTAGTGCTCCATTACAAAAATTAATGTTGCATGAACAAATGCAGTCCTGGTAAATGGGCAGTGACTGTCCCTTCCGCTGCAACCATGGAAGCATATCGACAGATAGTTTAGTCTTTGATGGAAGGCAGCTGCTGAATCCTCTCCCCCTGCACTGACTCACAATATAACATTACTAGGAAAAATGTAGTCACAGTTTCTTGTGACAACACCTAAAGCAGCATATATGTAATAAATATACTGAAAAGAGGCGAGGGAATACTGGAAGTTGTAATTACAGTGTTCAAGTGAATATGAAGTCTTGAAATGCCTGAAGTTGGAGTTTAAAAATAAATTATAGGAAATTGCACGTATTGCATGATTTAATGCACAAAATATGAGAGAGTAAGATAGGCTATAACTGTGCCAGCTACTCTATGAGTGGGTACCCTGCAGCGTAGACAAAGGTTGGAAATGAATGAATCTCTGCAGATACACTTGAACCTTCTCTAAACAATGAAAACTAGTATGTTTAGCAAATACATTAGCTAACACAGGTGAATTAACATGTTGCTAAAGACCACTTGGCACATAATAGACAAAGATAGTTGTTTTTTTTTAAAAGCATGGCTTGGAGATTTGAGCTTAATTAATTCAAGTCACCAACTAGAACTATGAAATGGTTCCTTCCACCGCCCCACCCCTCCCCAGGGGCGGCTCCAGGCATCAGCACACCAAGCGCATGCTTGGGGCGCCAAGCCATGGGGGGCGCTCTGCCGGTCGCTGAGAGGGCAGCAGGCAGGCTGCCTTTGGCGGCTTGCCTGTGGAGGGTCCGCTGGTCCCGCGGCTTCAGCGGACCTCCCACAGGCATACCGAAGGCAGCCGGCCTGCCGTGCTTGGGGCGGCAAAATGCCTAGAGCCGCCCCTGCCACTCCCCCCAAAACCCCTTTTCTAATCAATGGTTAGGTTTTTTGCTTCTGCTATTCACCCCTCCCCCATTATGCTATAGGAGGCCTGACCACTTTCTTAACTGGAAGTCTTTGGGGTCTTGTTTTGGAAGGAGGGACTACTCACGGGAAGAAAGGAGAGGAAGGAAGGCTGCCTGTAGGGAAATAGATTCACCAGTTTCCCAGCACTGTGAGCTTTCCAGCCCACACTTGAACTTTTGTGAGTCTGAATTTAGATTTGCAAGCATATTGAATCTCACACCCAAGTCTTGGACTAAGTGGACTTGAGGGTCACTGTGAACACTTCACACAACTCTAGTCTATACTTATGCTAATATACAGCATAAGTTAAATTACTGTTCACCGTGTGCAGCAAACTGAACTTTTTAAAATTACCAAAAAGCAGAAACACTTATTCAGGTCTCATTCGGACACAGGCAGCTGAACCTGGAATTTAAAACTCTCAGTCTACTGGATTGACATCACAAAGCTTTCCCAAAGGAATATGCACAACCTTGAAAGGTTTACAGCTATATATTTCAGTCCAAAGTTTCACTTAATGTCATGGCTTCTTTAAAAATTCTGCCCACTTTGTGTGTTTTTTTCTGTTGCTATGCATGTTTGCAAATTCCACCATCTTTTCCGCAGAATTTTGTGCAACTTTTCATTGGTGTGTGTGACTATTATTTGAAAAACTATAGAGGTGAGAAGCATGTTTACATTTTTCTGAACCCAATGTAGATCGAAAATTAACTTGTTTCACTTTAAGTAAAAATTATTTCCATTGTATAGACTAAATACTCATTGGTGTTTGGATGCTAATCAGATAGAATAACCACTTGGTAGCCAAAAAAAGTTTAAATTTGTTAACATTAAAGAAAGCCTCCACAATCCATTCATATATTTTCTATAGTATATTATGTTGCTGCCAAAGCCTGGTCAGTTGTATTCATATATGACTACGTGTAATAGAGATACATCTCCATGTTTACTTACAAAAAATGCATATACACTAAATGGAAAATTTCTAAAATGATTGTGATAAAAATAGTAAAAATATTGGGGAAAAGTTCATGATAAAATGTGTCAGTTTTGAACCAGGTAAAATAGATATACATTAGAAATTTCAGTAAACTGTTTTCCCATTTTTCTACCATGTCTATGTGGATGTATTCCAGGCTGAGGCAATGGGATAGCTTCCCAGAGCTGCTTAGAATACTCTGATAGAAACCTGGCAAGGCAATACAGTAGGTGTGGCTATTCAAACACATTTGACATGGAGTCCTGGCGTGAATTAAGCTGCATACTCAACCATGTTGCTTCACTGAGTATGTCATGAATAGTTTTGAAAAAACAAACCAGGCTGTACCTGCAGCATAGGTGTGAGCCTAATGAACACCAACACTGAACAATATTCCTTACAACTGGACACTACTTTTACTTGAAATGAGCACACTTCGGGTCCAGAGACCAACATTTAGGTGCCTCTGGTAACCACATAACCCCTACTCAGCTGCTGCCTAAGCCTGTAGGCACCTAAACCTTGAAGATATTAAAATCCCCTAAATTTCAGCAGCTGGGCATGTGCACAGCTACCTAAGTCCTAAGACCACTGAGCAGCTCAACTCCTATCTCATGCCTAAGCCCAGAAGGGATCCATAAACTAGGTTTTCCCCCTCATCTGCCTTGCCTGCAGGGCACAATCCCATAGGCCTTCTCTAAGCACATGTAATCACACACAAGAGACAGGAAGAAGACACAAGGGTGTCTCACTGTTTCACATGAGGTAGGAGAGGGAGTTGAACCTAGGTTTCCTACAGTGTGATTGAGTATTCTAACCACGGAGCAAATGGGTAAAAGACTGACCTGATTTAGGTACTCAGCTCCAGGAGAGGGGTCATGGTTGTGAATCCTGAATGGAGACAGCTGCCTAAGTTCCTTGGAGTGGCAGGGCTTTGGCCACACCCATCTCCTCAGCATTTTCTACTGGGTAGCATAAGCAGCTGTCTGCTCAGCTTGCAGTCTTCTGTGAATCCCTTTTTAGGTGCCTAACTATCCCCCCTGGACACCTAACTCAGCATTGTGAATTCCATTAGGTGACCTGACACCTCAAAGTTAGGCACTGCAACACCTAAATCCTTGAGATTCAAGCCCTTATTGCATCAGCCTTGTAAGTGCTGCCTCTTTCCCGTTTTCTAGTAGTTCAGATATTGATGCTCAACACATCAAATGTTTGAAAGCACCTAAATTCATAATAGATCTGAGTATACCTCAGAGTAAATCTCTTATTCATAATTCTACTCTATCATATACCTTGAAATATGTGTCAACTACTTACGCTAAACAATCTGTTCCACCTTGTATTTACTTGTGACTCTCTGAGTAAGTTTCCCAGACCCGAAGAAGAGCTCTATGTATGCACAAAAGGTTCTCTCTCTCTCTCTCTCTCACCAACAGAGGTTGGTCCAATAAAAGATATGACCTCACCCACCTTGTCTCGCTAATATCCTGGCACAGACACGGCTACAAACATTGCATACACATAGCTCACAGTCATACTGTGTTCATCACTACAACTGGCGAACACCTGTGGCTTATTAGACACATACTTTGTTGTAGTTACTGATGCTGCCAGGTTCAAAATAGCTTTGTAAAACCCATGTGGATTCATTTTAGAGGATGATTGATCCTCAAAGCAATCATCTTGTTTTTATAATGGCTAAAGTAGATAGAGGCTCATATGATTCCTTCCTACTCCTTAAAACCTGGGATTTTTCTAGCAGCCATATAGAAAACATCAGATTTTATAGGAACATTTAGGCTTATTTACAGTAATTATCTCCTGGTACTGGAGAAACAAGAGATAAGGTCAACTTGCTGTGGAACTTCCACCAGCTAACATATATAGGCTTTCCCATCCATTAGTGTAGGTCCTGCTGGTTCCAGTTGCCCTTTCTCCTCCTCCCTCTCACCCCGACTATAAAATTTTCCTCCCTACTGAAATGCCTAGCTGTGTCCTCTGGAGTAACCTTTAATTAGTAGCCTGCTTGTAGCTATTACATTCAGTGTTTGGTTCCTCATTTCTGCCCCTATGTGCTTTGAACTACAGTACAAGAGGATGGAGAAGAGGGACATGCAAATAGCATCAAGCCAGGGCGGCCCGGGGGGTGGGGGGCAAGTGGGGCAATTTGCCCCAGGCCCTGGACCCCGCAGGGGCCTCCACTAGAATATAGTATTCTATAGTATTGCAACTTTTTTTAATGGGACAGGTCTTCAAAATTGCTTTGCCCCAGGCCCCCTGAATCCTCTGGGCGGCCCTGCATCAAGCAAACTGAGTACTTTCCCAAACCTGGACTGAAGTTTGCAGAGGGAATAAAACCAGAATCCACCTGATTTCAGGTGAGATTCTTATGAACCTTTCACACAACCCTATTCTCTAATCAGAGAGGGACATGCCAGTCTTGTTCTCTCTCACATTGGTTAGATCCAGTTCTTGTGCCCAGGGCACTTAGGCCATGACTCTCCCTCAAGAGCATGAATAGACAATAAAATCAGGGGGGGAACCATTAAAACATTTATTTTAGTTGTAAAATTAGCAGTTTTATAACCACACTGTACAGAGGTTTGTCACAATGTACACACCATGGGGCAATAATGCCCTTATACAATAGGTGCTTTGTGGTGATTAAGCCCTCAAGCTTGTATTTAAATGCATTTCAACATTTACCATTAAACCTACCATCATCCGTGATGGTAGTTTTTATATTGAAAACTAATGATATTCTAAATTCCACAGGCCCAGCCCAGCAAATTGTATTGTATTGTACCTACCTGTACATATACACAGAAATGTATGCAGGTGCAGGGGCATCCATACTACATGTATATTGTACCACACGGGGCAGATTGTCTACCCTGATCTGTCCTTTGGGGCCACTCAGAAGATGTAGATGGGAATGGAAATCACCCACATGTTCCTTGCTGGGAATTCCCCCTGGGTGAGGGAGTCTCTGGAAAGCACAAAGTGATGGAGAGTCTCTCTCCCTGCTGTCCTAACATTGGGGAAGTGTTGGAAAAAGGAGAGCTTTTTGGGGAGGGAAGGCGGTAGGGATGGCAGTTACTGTAAACTGCACTGGGGCTGGAGCAGAAAAGTTGGGAACCTCCACTGCTCTGCTATGCCTAGCTGGACTAGGCAAAGAATCTGTTCCTTCTGTGTTTGGCTTACAGGGGAAGTTGGATGTAGCTGGCCCCGTTTGTTAAAATAATCCATTTCTGCTAGGTAAGAGAATCTTTTGCAGGCATGCTATGTGTACCTTGGAAAAAGGATGGAATATAAGGATCAGTATTGAAAATAGCAAACAAACTTCTGAAGGGGGACATTTGGTTTTAGAGGATGGCAGTAAGCTTCTTCTTATTATTAAAAATATATATAACAAATACTGTAAGGACTGTAAAAACAAAATGTAGCATAACATGTAAGTTGCCCACCTAAAATGTTTGCAGGAGGATGGGAAATGGTATGCCACATAGTCCTTATGTGTTTTTGAGAAGTCCATGAAAGGCTGGCAAATATAAGAGACTTGGAGTATCTGCCGTTATGTTGTCAGGACACATTTGCTTCCCTTATTGCTGGCTACCAGCTGGTTACCAGCTGGCTCCATAGTTTGCTTCCAGAAGTATTAAAGAGAAAGCATTGGACAACCATTAGGAAGTTGCAGCTATAGTAGTGAAACTTCTTTTACTTATAGATTTGCATAACCCAGCTCTACTCCTATGGAGAGCTCACAAACTAAAAAGTTTGTGGCATTGGGGTGCTGCCGCATGCCAGGGCTTGAAGTGGTTTCCATCATGTGCAGGGTTTACAGTTTGGTTCAATGGATCTCGGCACCCCCACAGTACAAATTGTTCCAGCACTCCTAGTGTGTGGTGTCAGAAATCACTATTATTAGTCACATTTATCACGGTAGTGCCTAAGGACCAACCAAGAATGGGGTCCTATTGTACTAGGAACTATAAACCACAGATGATCTTTTCCCTGAAGAGCTCACACTCTAAATAGACAAGACAGGCACGGGGTGAGGGTAGGTGTAGAACACAGAGTGAGCAATGTGATGGCAGCAGACACCATATTAGTTCCATTTTTTTCAGTGGGTTTCATTAGGAAGGGGATTAGCTAAATGGAAAGAATAGAAAAAGGAAGGGGAAGGGGGCAAGGGAGAAATGGGTGAGAGGTGCAGGTGTGGAGTGAAGTTGAGGTAAAGAGACTGAGGGAGAAGGAAGAAGCAGGTTAGAGCAAGCAGCCAAACATCACAGAGTAGAGAACATCCAGAGAAGTTTTGACTGAATGTTTGAAGCCCACAGCTTCAGCTGCTCCTGCAGCTGAACATACTGGCTGGAGTCTCCGGCTGGTTCCCACAGGTACTGGAGATGAGGGAGGAACCACCTGCATCCTAGTGACCACAGAGCGGGGCAGGACTTCCAAAGAGCAAGTGGTGTCAGTGATTCAGTAAGAGACACTCTTCCTCTTCGAATCAATGCCCTACTGCAGTGTTTTTCGAAAGGCGGTGTGGGCCTCTTTGGAAATCTTAGGCATAGTCTGCAGAGTGATCTGTGGACCACAGGTTGAAAACCACTACTCTAATGTAATTCCAGAGGCACTGTGCTGTTGGATGTGTAAAACAGAGGATCTAGCCACTTGTATCATTAAAGATTTCAAGATTCTTTTATAAGAGTATGAGTGTTAACCCCAGAGGCTTGGATAAATGTCAACTTGAAATATTAGTGTACACAGTGCTACCTAAATGCCACCTGGAATTTCAATTAGATAAGGTTTTGTCCTTCATTTCACTTTAATGTGTAATATTGCTGTGCTCAGCTACAAGCTGTTGCATTGCACAACAGATATGCCTTCAGTTTCATGGCATGTGAAGCCGGATGAGCAAGCATCTCAGAGAGGTGATTAAAGAAAAGCAGAAAGCCTACAAGGAGTGGAAGATGGGAGGAATTAGCAAGGAAAGCTACCTTATTAAGATCAGAACATGTAAGGATAAAGTGAGAAAGACCAAAAGCCATGGAAAGTTGGACCTTGCAAAGGGAGTTAAAACTAATAATAAAAGGTTTTATAGCCATATAAGTAATAAGAAAATAAAGAAAGAAGAAGTGGGACCGCTAAACACTGAGGATGGAGTGGAGGTTAAGGATAATCTAGGCATGGCCCAATATCTAAACAAATACTTTGCCTCAGTCTTTAATGAGGCTAATGAGGAGCTTAGGGATAATGGTAGAATGACAAATGGGAATGAGGATATGGAGGTAGATATTACCACATCTGAGGTAGAAGCCAAACTCGAACAGTTTAATGGGACTTAATGGGACTAAATTGGGGGGCCCAAATAATCTTCATCCAAGAATATTAAAGGAACTGTCACATGAAATTGCAAGCCCATTAGCAAGAATTTTTAATGAATCTGTAAACTCGGGGGTTGTACTGTACAACTGGAGAATTGCTAACATAGTTCCTATTTATAAGAAAGGGGAAAACAACTGATCCAAGTAACTATAGGCCTGTTAGTTTGACATCTGTGGTATGTAAGGTCTTGGAAAAAATTTTGAAGGAGAAAATACGTAAGGACATTGAGGTCAATGGTAATTGGGACAAAATACAACATGGTTTTACAAAAGGTAGATCGTGCCAAAGCAACCTGATCTGCTTCTTTGAGAAGGTAACAGATTTTTTAGACAAAGGAAATGCAGTGGATTTAATTTACCTTGATTTCATTAAGGCATTTGATATGGTTCCACATGAGGAATTATTAGTTAAATTGGAAAAAATGGGGATGAATATGAAAATTTAAAAGTGGATAAGGAACTAGTTAAAGAGGAGACTACAACCGGTCATATTGAAAGGTGAACTGTCAGGCTGGAAAGAGGTTACTAGTGGAGTTCCTCAGGGATCAGTTTTAGGACCAATCTTATTTAATCTTTTTATTACTGACCTTGGCACAAAAAGTGGGAATGTGCTAATAAAGTTTGCTGATGACACAAAGCTAGGAGATATTGCTAATACAGAGAAGAACTGGGATATCATACAGGAAGATCTGGATGACCTTGTAAACTGGAGTAATAGTAATAGGAAGAAATTTAATAGTGAAAAATGCAAGGTCATGCATTTAGGAATTAATAACAAGAATTTTGGTTATAAATTGAGGACACATCAGTTGGAAGTAACAGAGAAGGAGAAGGACCTCGCAGTATTGGTTGATCACAGGATGACTATGAGCTGCCAAGGTGATATGGCCCTTTAAAAAGCTAATGTGGTCTTGGAATGCATCAGGCAAGGTATTTCCAGCAAACATAAGGAGGTGTTAGTACCATTATACAAAGCACTGGTGAGAACTCATCTGGAATACTGTGTACAGTTCTGGTCTCCCATGTTTAAGAAGGATGAATTCAAACTGGAACAGGTACAGAGAAAGGCTACTAGGATGATCCAAGGAATGGAAAAACTGTCATATGAAAGAAGACTCAAAGAGCTTGGTTTGTTTAGCCTAACCAAAAGGCTGAGGGGAGATATGATTGCTCTCTATAAATATATCAGAGGATATATTTCAGAGAGTGAGAGGAATTATTTAAGGTTAGTACCAATGTGGACACAAGAACAAATGGATATAAACTGGACATTAGGAAGTTTAGACAAAATTAGACAAAGATTTCTAACCATTAGAAGAGTGAAGTTCTGGAACAGCCTTCCAAAGGGAGTAGTGGGGGCAAAAGACATATCTGGCTTCAAGACTAAGCTTGATAAGTTTATGGAGGGGATGGTATGAGCGGATAGCCTAATTTTGGCAATTAATTGATCTTTGATTATTAGCAGGTAAATAGGCCCAATGGTCTGTGATGGAATGCTACATGGGGTGGGATCTGAGTTACTACAGAGAATTCTTTCCTGGGTGCTGGCTGGTGAGTCTTGCCCACATGCTCAGGATTTAACTGATCACCATATTTGGGGTCGGGAAGGAATTTTCCTCCAGGGCAGATTGGCAGAGGCCCTGGAGGTTTTTCTCCTTCCTCTGCAGCATGGGGTACGGGTCACTTGCTGGAGAATTCTCTGCACCTTGAGGTCTTTAAACCACAATTTCAGGACTTCAATAATTCAGACATAGATTAGGGGTTTGTTACAGGAGTGAGTGGGTGAGATTCTGTGGCCTGCCTTGTGCAGGAGGTCAGACTAGATGATCATAATGGTCCCTTCTGACCTTAAAAGTCTATAAGTCTACGTGAAGTGATCTCTGTCCACAGGGCCTGATCCAAAGCTCACTGAGATCAGTGGAAAGATTCCCATTGGCTTCTGTGGACTTTAGATAAAATTCACAGTTTCTCTCTCAATCTATTCAATTTATAATGTGCTTGGAGCCATTTGGAATGAAAGATGCTATACAAATGCATATTGCTTTCTTTTGTGAGTGCTGCAAAGGTCTATCATCCTACTTTGCTGAAGAGATGAGGCATATTTGTGAAGGCTTGTCAAACAGTACGGATCAGTGGCCCCTATACTGGCAAACAAACAGCTCAGCTGCATTTCTAGAGTTCAGGACATTCACTTCTCAAGAAGTTCTGGACAGCCTAGAGTCTAAACCCAAGAGTTTATAATTAGACCCATGCCCTTTCTGGCTGGTGAAAGAAAGTCATGTTCAGAATCTAATACTTCTCTTAAAGCTGTTCAATGGCCTGGGCCCAGCTGTGATGATTTGGGGAGTCCATATGAATTTGTGAATTCTGCTTAATATTGGGGATGGGAATTATGTGTATCTGTGTCAGGCTGCAGATTCCATTTTGACTGTCGAGTTCTTTACCTTCTCTGTTGTAGTGGAATTTGAAAGGCTGGTGGCAATGGGTTGACAACAGAGGGTCATGGACTTCAGTGCTCACCCACTGAAATGGAATTGCTCCAAATAGCAGGCTGGATCCTACTCAAGAGAAGCGGCCTAGCAGCGGAGTCACTTAGTAAGGATCTGGTATCACCTAGAAGTTAATTAAGGAGTCACCTGGGAGCAGAGGCAAAATGTGTGTGGAGGTGACACAGGGTCATGTGCCCTCCCCCCCAGATTTCTGTCAGGGATTATATTTTTATTTCTTTTTTTGAGGGGAGGAGTTCAAAACATGTGCCCCTCCCCCCACTATCGAGAGTTACATATTGCCTCTGCCTATGAGGGGGAAGTGATAAAAAAAAAGAGCAAGAGCTGATCTATTTAGGGTCTTTGGCGATTTTCACCAGCTGAGGGAAGATGAGGGAAGCTTTTTCAGGAGCCTGATAAGTAGGGCTGCAGATTTATCAAAGCATTTTGATCAAAAACCATGGAGCAGTCATGGTATATTTAGTAAAAGTTACGGTGTCAGTGACTGCTCTGCGCTTTTTGATTAAAAATGCCCTGACAAATGAGGGCAGCAGCACCTGCACCCCAGCACTACAACCCTAATCCCGGTCAGTGGGGGGCAGGAGGGCACATCTCTGGAGAGTGAGCCCATCCTGCGCTCACCCAGGCAGTGGCAGCGCCTGTGTTCCCCCCGGCTTGGCCCAGCTCTTTGCTCTTTGTCCTAGAGTGCCAGGATTGCAGCACCAAGTTTGCCCCCCTGCACCATGACGGAGGAACAGATGGGCCAAATCTGAGTGGTGCTGCAACCCCGCGTGCCAGGTTGCAATGCCTGAAGTGGGGAACTGGGTCTGACTTGCAGGACAGGAGCCATAGGAACTGATAAATAGGAAAAAAATCACACTATCCATTTTTGTTTTACGGCTGTGACAAACCTGAAGTCCTACTGATGAGAGAGGAGAGAACCCTGCGTACCTGAACTCAGAGAGTCCCCCAGAGAAGAGTGAGCTAGAGTGAGGTGCCTTGAATTCATGGATGTTTATTGTCTATGTGATCTGTTCTCTCTTTACTTTATCTGGTCAGAAAAGAGCAATGGTGTTTTGGAATCTTATGAAGTCTGTCTGTGTATATTAAGCCTCTACACCACCTACGTCCTTGATGAGATAAACCAGACAGCTCACACTCTGGGTGTAGTTCTGGAAAGGATGTATTTAAGCTATAATGGAAGCTTGAGGGGACAGCACTGATTCCAGGGACTGAGAAGTGAGCTGTGCGGTGTTATCTCTGGGGATGGATCTGTACCCAGAAAGTGTGCCTAGGGATCCCAATGAAGGGAAAGTGCCTGGACTCTCTTCAGGCTCCAGAGGCTTAAAACACATGGGATCCAGCAGCTGAGATCCCTCACAACAGCCTGAGTGGCCAAGAGGAAGTGCTCTGACCAGAGCTGTGACATCAGTATATCTAAAAGATAACTAAAGCTCTGGCACAATGGAACTTACTATCGTAGGGGTACAGATGAGCTGTACAATAGACAGAGCTTTCTGAGGGGCCAGTCAGAGACCATGGAATGAACCAGGAACTAAGAACCACCACAGACCCCATCACATTCTTTTTCAAGTGCAAGGCTCACTTCTTCAACCTGTCTTCACTATCACACAAAAGCATTTTTTTTAAACTACCAAAACACTACACTGCACACATAATTCTCCCCTTGGGAAGAGGATGACAGAAGGAACAAACCACTTGTGACAGATGTTAGTCCCACCACTTAATTTACTGCTGGAAGTTGCTCAGATACTACAGTGGTGAGGGCGCTATTAGAAGCTATATAGAATACAATAGTGCAAAGGTTGTTATATTCTGAATTTTGCTGTTCCACATCAGTAGCAACTGATTAACTTGAGATAATTCCCAAATTAGAGATGGCATTGATGCACTTGCTGTCAAAAATATGCATGTGCTGATTACCATGGGTTACAAGCACAAAGAAGATATTAAAAAAAACACACCCTAAAAATATGTTAAAATCTACTTTGTGGTTAAACAGAAATCTTTTTTTAAATTGAACCATGACTTTCTTCATTCCTGGCTGTTACCTGCTAAGACATGTTCTTTCCACAGAAAGAAAAAGATCATTTTACCCACACGAATAGATTTTAAATTTCCACAAGATCATTTTTCACTTGCTGAGTAAAAGTTAAGACAAGACCATTGCAGAAAAACTAAATGAATTATTTGCATCAGTCTTCAGGGCTGAGGACATAAGGGAGATTCCCAGACCTGAGATTCCCAAATCACTTCATGATTACCTGTTCTGTTCATTCCCTCTGAAGCACCTGGCATTGGCCACTGCTGGAAGACAGGATGCTGGGCTAGATGGACCATTGGTCTGACCCAGGATGGCCACTCTTATGAGTCTCACTTAATACTAAAACTAACACTGATGATTTAAAAACATCATGTTTCTGTCTGTTAATGAAATACTCCTTTCCTGCAGATGCTAATTTGCAATCTCCATTGCAGTTTTTTTTCCAATTTTTCCTGGTCACCGTTCAAGCACAGGTTTTGAGTTATCATGGTTTCATTCAAATCCAGTGGTATCATATGACTTTTAAAGTCTATGACTGACATAAGTGAACTCCTATGACTAATTAGCCTGTTAGTCATTACTTCAATGAGACATGTCATAAACTTTCATTATATGTTTCAGTAAAAGAGCTGAAATCCACAGATAGACTACCCTAGACTAACGTATAACAAAGAAAATAATAGATTCCACTCATGGAAAAAAAGAATTTCTTCTCAACCACATTATTGGTTCCATGAAAAGTGCACACTTCCTGAACATTCTCTATACTTTGAAACATGGGTCTTTTCCTAATAAACCATACCTTGTGGGAGGGATGTGCTATAACCATGATGGATAGCTCTATCTAGACATCTGAATTATATATTGTATTACACTTCTCAACTTCTGCCTAATTTTATTATGAATAAATTTTGCTCATTTTCCAGAGTAGATAGATCACTAGCATGGTCAAATTGCAGTAAACACTAGAAATGTGTCATTACCAACCCACCCAACTAAATATTAATGTGTATTGAAGCAACCCTAAGACAGCACACTTGTCCCTCTCCAACCCGTTCTGATTAAAAGTAGGAAAAACTTGCTTAAGGGACAGTGTACAGTGGCAGGCTATCTGTACACAGGCACATCTGAGCCACTCTCCCACCACTAAGGTTTGATGCTTTCTGAGGCTTCTGTCCCAGAAAAACTACAGAGCAGGGTCTCTGATGTTTTAAGAGAGCTAGACAATTTTCAGCTTATGCTCCCACAGAGGTCTGTAGATCCAGATTAATGTTCACCACCAGCTCTAGTTTGGCCTGAGGGTATGTAAACAGACTGCACTTCCTCCTGGGAAGTGGTAGTAAAATGATACGGTGGAACTTCAAAAAGTACTCATCATTGGCCTAACTCTGTTCCCAGGAAGTCAATGGGAGTTGTAAGAATAAATAACCATTTTGAAAAATGTGACAATTTTCTTGCACTAATTTTAGCAGTGTCAGTCTCTTGTTGGTTCTCCACTAGCTGTGAGGAAAAAAAATACACTGACAGAGCATTATGAAACTGACCACAAAAGTGCAGACCCAGTGATAAATGAAACATATCAAAGCTAGGCAGAGGAAATAGGATACTTTCAAAAGAGACTCCCCTTTTTTGAGAGGGTTAATCACACAGTGCTTCACCCTATCCAACAGAAAAATGAGCAACTACAGTAAGATACAATCATTGGGTCAATTCTCTCCTCAAATACATTTATCTAAAGACAGAATTTGGCCCTAAATATAGCTATTTGAGGATTGAACTATCCATAGACCATCAAAATTAAATAAAAGTAATGGGGACTTATTCTCCTTTCATTAGTCAGGTTTCACAAAATTCTAATTCCTTTGATGTAAACAAAACTATTCCTGATTCACATTGCTATGAGAAGATAGCATGCTGCTTTCCTGGGATGCTGCAGACCAGGAGGACTACTAATTTGCATCCCCAGTAGAATTATTTTGAAACCAGAGGGGTAGCCGTGTTAGTCTGGATCTGTAAAAGCAGCAAAGAATCCTGTGGCACCTTATAGACTAACAGACGTTTTGGAGCATGAGCTTTCGTGGGTGAATACCCACGTCTTCAGATGCATGCATCTGAAGAAGTGGGTATTCACCCACGAAAGCTCATGCTCCAAAACATCTGTTAGTCTATAAGGTGCCACAGGATTCTTTGCTGCTTTTATTTTGAAACCATTTTCTTTCCCAGCAATTTGCTTTGGAAGTTGATCTATTAGAGATGGCCAAAATTTTTTGGCAAATAATTTATTTACCCACAAATATGTACTTTCACTCAACCTGCAACTATTTGTGAATTCATGTTGAGTTTACCGATACTTTTCACACACCTGAAAATCAAAATGATTACATTATGTGGTAGTGCCCTTTTTATAACAGTGGTGAGGGCACTCACCTGTGATGTAGAAGGCCTTGGTTCAATTCCCCTCTGCCTACTCTGAAAAAGAGATTTGAACTTGGATCTCTCCCTTACAGGATATGCCCATAGCCACTGAGCTAAACAATATTCTGGTGCAGGACTCTCTCAGCCTTTGATGTTGAAGCTGTTCCACTTCATATCACTAATTAATAGTCATTGAACCAGGGATGAGTCTCCAACCTATCGGGAGAGTGCCCTAACACCTGGGCTATCGAGTCATTCTTGCTTTCTTTCCCTGGCCCAATCGCTATTCACAGCAAAATTCATAGTCACTCTTCTTCCCTTCCCCCCATTCTGTGAATCTCATCCTCCTTTGCTTTTGTTGAAATGACCAAAATTAAAAAACAAACAACAAAAATGAGTCAAGTCAAACAAAACATTTCATTTGACCTGCCTCAAAATGTTTTCCAATTTTTCAATTCACCAAAATTTTTGAAAAAAAAATTGTTTTGGTTTGACCTTTCCCCTCCCCTCCCAATTTTTGAAAACTACCAGCCAACCAAAAAGCCATTATTTGCCTAACTCTATATCTAATATACCTCCAAGGTGGAAGGACATTCACCTCATACAAGGTGTGTGCCATAACAATTAATTGGCTGCCATAAATCATAATCATTGACATCTTGGTATCATGAATAAAATAAGCTTTTGTTTTTTAATTTCATAAAGTTTAACCTGTGTTTGAAATTTTGCTAAGGCAGAAGAGATTTAATGCTAGGCTTTAAGTTGTAAGGATTCAGTTGGATATTTCACATTACATGATACATGACAAGCCCTGAAACAACCCAGACCGAACTAACCTGATTACTCCAAGGTTAAAATTATTCCTGCAGAGGATTAACATCTGCTTCTAATCATAAGGCGGTATTCTGATCAGAACGTGCTGATTATCACTTTTAAGGAGAAAAAAGAGCTAGGTTTGTTTTAGGCAAATCTGCTAATTATAGTGCTGTCATGAATAGCAAGGTTGTTGGATAGGGTTTTAATTGCCTGCCTTCGGGCCAAGTTTATTTATTTATTTTTGTCATTCATTGAGTAGATAAATATTCCTGGATGCATATAGGGCAAAAATTACAAAAAAGAGTCATCTCTCTTTTGCAACCCGCAAAAGTAACCTTTGCAAAATGGATTTCAGGAATGCAGCTGAATACTCACATCTTTACCTAATTGCAGGCACAAATCAGCTCCTTAGAAACACAGTTACTCAGATTTATGTCTCCAGTACATTTGGTATGTGCAAACAAAGTGGGTTCAAATTTTCTAAAGGGCAGAGTCCCTTCTATGGTCTTTGCACCTGCAGTAAAAAAGGGGTTAAAAATATGGGTGCAAATTTTGTAGGTGCTAATTGTTCTCACAGAAACTGATGCCAGGTCTCAGTCCTTTTAATAATTTACCATAGCAGAAGGTCTAGACTATGTCTTAGACATCACACCCACAGAGGGATGTGATAAAGCCGTTGCACTCCTGCATGGGCTTTATGGAGCTTGGGTCTAGCCATACAGAAGTAGGGCTACTTGTTCATTGGGTAGAGAGAGGCAGAGAATGGCAAAACTTTGGCTCCACCACTGCTACGCCTTTTCCAAGTAACTGAACCAGGGCAGCGTGTGTGAGATGGAAATGGGGGTAGTAATGTACTAAAGCTACTGTTTTACAAGAGCAAAGAAGCAGCAGCATGGGAGAAATTGTGCCTCAGAGGTGTCTTCTGAGTCCCCATGTCGTCTTAGGCTACTCCTCCTGGAGTAGCGCAGCTCACAAACCACACCTTGTTCAAGGCTGTGCCTGAAACCACAACATAGCCTTTGTTAATACGGGATCTTTGGGCTTGATCCTGTGAAGTATGTGAGTAACTTTACTCAGATCAGTAGTCTCATCGCTAACACTTGGATTATTTATGTGCATGAAATTACTCACATGTTGTTTGTAGTGTTGGTCCCAGGATATGAAAGACACAAGGAGGGTGAGCTAATCTTTTATTAAGCCAACTTCTGTTGGTAGGAAAAACCTTTCCCAAACTCAAAGAAGATCTCTGTGGAAGTTTGTCTCACCAACAGAAGTTGTTCCACTAAAAAAATATTACCACCTTCTCACCTTGTGCTACTCACATGTGAGTGTTTGCAGGAACTGGGCTCTTGAAATGGTCTATAATTGTTGATGTATATTTATTCATTGCTTTCTATTTACACGTAAAGTTTAAAAACTGTTTTAATGGGCTTATTGAGGCTTTGTATTGCAAAGAACACCACCACCCCCATTCCAGGTTTCTATTACTCCATAAAATGATTCACATTATTATAAAAATTGGATTTCCATATTTTAAGGAATTATGGGATCATTTTGTAAATTGGATTAGAATGAAGAGGCTTAACATTCTTTAGTAGTTTTACACAATAAAGACATCATTATAGGAATCTATGGGTAAATTGAATGTTTACATTGAGCTTCCCTGACCACCCAGAAAGGACCTTGAACAAAGTGTTAAGCAGTAGCTTGTACATATAGAATAATTATGGTCTTTTTTCTAATTACTTCAATGAGATTTAATAATATATTACTCGAGTTACAAAATTGTAACCTGTATAATTGTAACACTTCAGCCCTCACCACAAAAACGTTAAACGTCAGTGAATTTTGCTAATGTATACACTGTATACTCTTATTCTCTACTTCAATAAGGGTCCCCCCGTCCCATCCCTGCAATATTATATAGTGTATTTAGCCTACAGTTATCTGGAAGCCTTGGGCTGAGTTAATCGTCTGAGCTGACTCATTTAATTGTAAAAAGAGTTTGAAGATCAATGCATAATAAGCTCCATACACAAAAATCTTTTCTACCAAGGCACAAATACAGAGCAATAAACAAACTGATTAACTTGACCAAAAATAATATGCAGATGTTACATCTGCAGTTTCAACTGCATTGTAGCTAAATTAGTGGAACACAGATTTATGAGTGTTTAAACTCTGAGACTTAGCAGGATATCCCTTTACAGAACTACTCTGATAATTACTTATAGAAGTTTAACTAGCAAATGAGCAAAAGATGATTCCCAACTGTTTTACCATTGAAAACTGTAGGACTCTTCTTGTTGGCTGGCACCCAGGGGCAGCTCCAGGCACCAGCACACCAAGCATGTGCCTGGGGCGGCAAGCCATGGGGCGCTCTGCCGGTCGCCGTGAGGGCGGCAAACAGGTTGCCTTCAGCGGCATGCCTGCGGAGGGTCCACTGGTCCTGCAGCTTCGGCGGACCTCCCGCAGGCTGCCGCCGAATTCACGAGACCGGGGACCTCCCACATGCAAGCCACCAAAAGCAGCCTGCCTGCCGTGCTTTGGGCAGCAAAATGCCTAGAGCTGCCCCTGCTGGCACCAAACCTCTCCCCAGTCCCAAAAACACGTTTGAAGATTCAGGATTTAAAGGAATCCTTTTTGCCCTTTTACATTAGTAAAAGATAGTTTCTAAAACCCTTTAAAAACTTTTTTAAGACTAAGTGTTAGTCAAGCCAATTTGTGAATTCAGTGAAAAGCTGTAAGCCCATGTCTGTCTGTTTTCTCTTACGGTATCTACTTTGAGTTTTGTGTGCCCACCCTGTTAACATCAACTAATGCTGACTAAACTAAAGCTAGCTCAACTTAATATTGTCTTTGTTTAGTCCTTTGTATGCAAACACTTACAAGCTAAACACTTTTAAAGGTCTTTAGTTTTGCTCAGTAAATATTTGACTATTAAAATGAAAGATACAATCATACCCATGTTTTAATTACCTTTCTTTTAAAAATTTGCCTTTATCTCTTACTTATCTCTTTCTATTGTTTGAGGTGTCAGAAAATGAGATGTTCAAACAGGTGGAGTTTGACCTTTAATTCTCCAACTCTTAATTACCAATCAATTCAAGTGTAATTAAGGGGAAACCTGAGAGACATAGCTATGTTTTTAAGGAAATGCACTATCTGCGTGTACTTTGCCAGAACACAAATCGGTAAGTACATGATTTTTCTGTATGACCATGTCTTTTACTTCCAGGGAAATGGTACGTAAAACATGATAAGACTGACAAGAACTTGCATAAGAAACCAGGGGCCCCATCCTACTGCATGATGACCACCTTCAACTCCCACAGGAGTTTATGGGTTTTGAGAGTATTAAACTCCTCACAGAGGTACTCAGCACTTGGCAAGAATGGGCTTAGGTTCCCTGTTCCTGGTACAGCATGAGTGGCAAACATCAAAAAAGTCAGTTCAGATAAGAATCTGAAAATTCAAATGCTTATCTAAATCTTATCCAAACCAATTGAGTTTGCACCACTCGGAATCTATTCTGCAGTAGTGGCTCAGGGCCAATACCCACCAAACTCAATGGGAATCATCTCTTAGTCCAGTGGTCACCAAACTTTTCCTCTTGCACCCCTCGGGCTGGGAACAGAGTTGCTGCCAGGCTGCAGCTGAGAGTGGGGGCTGGCGGCCGAGAGCAGGGACTAGTGGCCGTGGAGCCTGAGCCACCGTTGTGGCCTGGGACTGGGGCCAGAGCAGAGCTAGGGGCAGGGCAGGGCTGGGTGTAGCTTCCTCCCCACCCCCTTGTGGGAGCTGGCTCAGGCCCTGCTGCCCTACCCGGGCGCTCCTCCATGCCCCTCCTGGCAGGGTGTTCCCCATAGTTTGGGGACCACTGTCTTAGTCAGTACTACAGGAATAAGGCCCTTCGCTTAGAAAAAGATTCTCTTACAACCTTTTCTATACTGCCAGGAAAGTCTCTCTCATGGTATATTTCAGAACAGCTGGAACTAAGAAGTGCAGAGCTGAAAAGAAAATTAAAAATAATGAGGGGATAAAATTATCTGTACTTTGGGGTTTAGCCTTGTTTTGGGAGGAAGTTTCAGGTTGGTTATTTTTTCCAACTGATTCCCTGCCCCTAGCATTTATGAATTCATCTTCTTACTTTGTAAAAGTACACCTCATGTTCCTCTTTTGGTCCAGTTTCCATCACTCATACGTACATTGAGCAGTACCTTAATTCTTCAAATAGACCTCTGGTAACAAAGTAAAGTACCATTCAGCAGAATTGTGGCTGACAGAATCTAGCCCTTTAAAAGTACTACAGTGCTGAAAAAAAATACAAGAATGTATCATTCTTCAAATCTATGGAGCTTAGTATTTGAAATACTGCTGTTGACTTCTATTTTATTCCTTTTCATTTAATAATATATTTACTATGCAGAAATAGGCTAAGGAAGTTCCACTTACTCCAGGTTATGGAACACACTTTAAAAATTAAAGTACATAATGTGGCATGTTAAAATGATATGAATGACTGATTTAGAGCAAAATTCTGTACTATCATAATATAAGAGGAATCATGTCTGTGCAGAATATAAAAATATGTCCCTTATGAGGGGACAACCCTGCTCCCTATACCGCTAGACCCATTAGCCCAGTGTGGTAATCCTCAGTCACTCCTGCTGTTGGACATGAGAAATTGTGTTTACCCTAAATGGCTGCTAAGCATCAGTATTTTTGTACAAGAGTGCCTGGCCAAAGTTCACACCTTTTCCACTAATCCAATTATTGATCACAGGTCACAATCTGGAATAGGGACCCATTGTACTTGGTGCCAGAAATGCTCACATGTTGGAGAAACTTCTGAAAAATACATCCTCACCTGCAATATTTCTTTGTGCACTTGCTGCCATGCGCAACCACCATCTATTAGTTATTCAAACGACTTCTACCTTACAGCAATTTAGAAAATAGAAATAATTTCTTTACTAAACAATAACAGAATCAAGCTCCACCGCCAAAAGTATTGGAAGCCGGCACTCTCATCCAGTCAACAAGAAATCTGAAGAGAGGGAAGGGAATGTTCCTTCAGCATTCAGAGGAACAGAAAAACATCAAGAATGGCAGATCACATTGTAGAAATTAAATAATCTGTTCAACTAAATAGGAGACCAAAGTGCCAGAGGACAACTGAAGATAAATCAAATCTTTCAACTCCAATATCAGTACTTGAAAAATCAAATAATTTCTTTGCAGGAAAAATTGTGTGTCTTAAAATCACAGGTAGAAATAACCTAAGACTCTTCGGTTTTGTTGACAACATGAAACATTTCTGTAAAATACTGTGATTGCTAATCTTAATTTATCTTAAGGTTTCAGTTTCTACAACAAGACAAAGAATGCAAACTGGCTAGAGCTGAAACTCTGGAGCATCCAGCCCTTAAAATTTTTTTTTTGTTTATGTTTCAAGGCAACTGGTCTGAATTATTGGATACATTCACTCCTCATCCCCTACTCCTAAGCATCAACCAGTATGGATAGTCCAGAACTGTAAGGATACATGGGGAGATTTTCCAAGGTACTAATGGCAGTGAGGTACCTAATTTCTACTTACTTTCAGTGGAAGTTAGGATCCTCACTGCTATTAGTGCCTTTGAAAATCTCATTCACATTTAATGGAGAAAAAATTAGTCAAAGAGGTTAGTAAGAAAAGATAAAAATAGTCAATGAACTATCTCTCCATGTCTTTTTTAAAAAAATGTGAGTTTTGTGTTTTTGAAAGGTGCTGGATTGACAGCCTGGGAAAAAGGAGTCCTCGGTCTAAGCACAAAAAGGTACAATATGGGCTAGATGCTATCCTGAACAGCTCTGGTAAGCTACATCAACCTTGACCTGTATGGGCCATATCAGTATCCAGGCCCATTCAGTCCTTGGTTTCTCTGTTTACTATGCCTACAAGACTGCCTAGTAGTGCCAACTTCTCTGATTTCTAATATACATGCACTTAAGTATTCTCCAGAGATTTTTAATGTTAGATTTCAACTCTTCTGTGAAATGTATACTGACTATCCCACTGGCTAGTTATTTTAACAAACTGTTTGATCTTCTGTTAGATGGGTCAAGGATCAAAAGAACAGCAAAACTCATCATAAAAAATGCTAGATAATTTTTCTGAAAATAATATTTCTATTATGGTGACCTCAAGAATTATGCTGGCAAATTAGGTAAATGCACATACTCATCAAATCTATGCAGGCAAATGTGGAGTTTTACATGGGCAAACAGATTAATTTTGCAAGTGAATTAATAGAGGCCCTTTCAAAATGTACTCCATAGAAGCTAAACTACTGAATAGGGGGAGCTCATTCTGTACATTCTATTACCCCACTACACAAAATATATCCATATGGCTGTCAATGCCACCCGTTTATCTGATTATGCTTATATTAGTTTAGAGATAATAGACATATATAGAGGCACCTTTAGATGACACATCTCTGCAATGTGAGAATGTCTGACTTTTTTCACTCTAAGAAATTAAAATTTTCTCTGGCCTTGATGAACCATGAATCCAAAACTATTTCATGTGTAGGCTAATACAAAAGATTGCATTAGAAAAAAATTAAGCTTTACGTCTATAATCAGCATTGCTCCCCTGATTTTAACAGAGTTAAGCCAATTTAAACTAGCTGAGGATCTGGCCCACAGTGTGGAAATAACCATATTTGGTTTACTGCATTACCCAAGTAAGCAGCTACTATGCCGCTGGTCTAAGAAACCTTATCAGTAGAAGTCATTACATGAATGTATTCCTTTCCTGTCTCAATATGTTTAACTGCACTTTGGGTTTGTCTGATGTGAAAACATGGGATCAAGACAGTAGGATGGCAGATCATTTCTCCGTTTGTTGAGTTTTATTGAAATGGCACAGAATGACGTCAAATGGATATTACATGAAGTCTTACATCAACTTGGCATATAAAAGCTTTAAAAAAAAAAAAAGAAAAGCTATCTCAGAACTGATTTCCTTTACAGCAGCACTGATAAATTTTTAACATAGCAGCATACAGGCAAAATTGAAATTTAACAGAGAAACTCCTGGATTTTTCCAATTCGGATGTCAGCACCCTAGCTTCTTTTTTATTTTAACGACAAGTTAAACATTTGCATTTTCTCTTTTAGAGAACACTCAGATGCCTTGTTCGCTGGTTTGAAAGAGAACATTGTTTCAAGCAAAGCCAAGCCCTGACCTGACTCAGGCGGTGACCTGATATAAATAAATGAGTAGCAACTACCAATAGGGCAACAAACACCTATAAAAAGGGAGAAAAAAGGCCTTCATCGACGTGAGCAAACTGTTCTGTGCAACTCTCTAAACCCTAATCAATGAAAGCATTTTGTGTGTTGTTTCTGAGAAATCAATGCTAAAAGTCTTAGTTACAGACCACACCTTTTATTGATGCCATATTGTCTCAAAGGCATTATCACTGGGAAAATAAACTAGTCTTCCTTGCCTTAATTATAAGGATATCTTTCTAGAAGTGGGAAACTGCTCTCCCCATCTTTAGGAGTTTAAAAGTAAGAGAACACCCACCCATACACTCTTTAATGCTATCTAATGGTGACATGTAGCAAAGAAAAATTGAAAAAAAAATTGAATATACCTTTAAAATCAGTTTAATCTAATCCAGAGCCACAAAAACTTATATGTACCTGTCATAACTGTATAGTTATTGCACAGTGTCACTACAGGGCAGCGTTGGGTGCTTTGACTGTGTGTTTCCAGACTTTAACTTGTTTGGATTCCTTTTAAGTTTAACTCTGAATTTCCGGGGATTGTACATACTACAAACATTTATCATTCCAGACAAATGCAAAATGATAACTGAAAGTGTTAGTCCCAGATCAAGAAAAACAGATCTAAAAATAGCTTTTTGTGTGTGTTTTTGAGATAACTTTAATAACTTTTAAAGGGACTGCAAATATCTCACATCCTAAAATACACTATAAATATATAAATTTGCTATACATTTTTAAGTCGGTAAAACAAATACATCTTAAGATCTATAGCTCAATGGCTAGGTATAGCAACAAGTGATAACCAAGCCAGTTTTCTATTAACAATTTATTATCTGTACTATAGTAACACCTAATGGTCCAAAGTGTTGGATATTGTATAGATACATAATGAAAGACAGTTCCTTACTGAGGAGCTTACCACTACTTATATTTACTAGCCTCCAATCTTCTTATTATCCTAACGACACAATTTATTATCAAAACACAAAAACTCATGAAGTAACTCAAAACAAAGCTATTCCCCTGACTAAAGCAGGCTGCAGTCCCCAGATGCATTTTTGTCCCTTGACTGATGTTCCTTCCTTTAGCCTCCTGCTGAGTCACATGACAGGTAGGTAGCCCACAACCCTTTTCTGTCTCTTTCACCCTGTCACATAGGAAAGAGGTTTCCCAAGATAAATTGAGTAAGGATATTCAAAAACATCCCCTCCCTGGATATTCACAACTTTAACTGTTCCACTCGGCACTGGTGAGGCCTCAGCTGGAGTCCTAGGTCCTGGTGTGGGCACAGTACTTTATAGACTCATAGACTCTAGGACTGGAAGGGACCTCGAGAGGTCATCGAGTCCAGTCCGCTGCCCTCATGGCAGGACCAAATACTGTCTAGACCATCCCTAATAGACATTTATCTAACCTACTCTTAAATATCTCCAGAGATGGAGATTCCACAACTTCCCTAGGCAATCTATTCCAGTGTTTAACCACCCTGACAGTTAGGAACTTTTTCCTAATGTCCAACCTAAATCTCCCTTGCTGCAGTTTAAGCCCATTGCTTCTTGTTCTATCATTGGAGGCTAAGGTGAACAAGTTTTCTCCCTCCTCCTGATGACACCCTTTTAGATACCTGAAAACTGCTATCATGTCCCCTCTCAGTCTTCTCTTTTCCAAACTAAACAAACCCAATTGTTTCAGCCTTCCTTCATAGGCCATGTTCTCAAGACCTTTAATCATTCTTGTTGCTCTTCTCTGGACCCTCTCCAATTTCTCCACATCTTTCTTGAAATGCGGTGCCCAGAACTGGACACAATACTCCAGTTGAGGCCTAACCAGCGCAGAGTAAAGCGGAAGAATGACTTCTCGTGTCTTGTTTACAACACACCTGTTAATGCATCCCAGAATCACGTTTGGTTTTTTTGCAACAGTATCACGCTGTTGACTCATATTAAGCTTGTGGTCCAGAGAGGGTCCAGAGGAGAGCAAGAAAAATAATAAGAGGTTTAGAAAACCTGACCTAAGAGGAAAGGTTGAAAGAACTGGTCATGTTTAGTCCCGACAAGGCTGAGGGGCACATGATAACAGACTTCAAATATGTATAAAGTTCATCATAGGAAGGACAGTGATGAATTGTTCTTTATGTCCACCAAGGAGAGGATAAGGGAGATTCTGGTTAGATATAAGGGAAAACTTTCTAATTTGAAGCATAGTTCAGCACTGGAACAGGTTATCTATGGAGGTTGTGGAATCATTGGAAATTTTTAAGAACAGGTTCAGGCAAACGTCTGTCAGGGATGGTCCACCTGCCTCAGCAAGGTGGGGTGGGACTAGATGACCTAGTCCCTTCCAGCCCTACTTGTCTATGATTCTAATGAATGTTTGTGTTTCAGGACAAGTTGCCACCTGAGATTTGTTACTAACAGATAAAGAATATCTTCTGTAAAAAAAACTTAGAATGTATTAGTGATCATAAGAGACCTGCTGTATTATACTATGACTGTGGGGTGTAGTTTTCAAAAACACTCATCTGCTGGTATAAATAGGAGTTTTAACAATGACTTCAGTTGAAGCAGTTAGGCCAATGTGGGGCAGTTTTGAAAATCCCACCCTGACATTATAAATAACATTTGACATTACTATTGTTATTGTGTAGTGATATTTTTTTCCAAATACAATCATATAGACATCTTTTGTCAAGACTTTGGTTTAAGAAAAATACTCAGGGTGCCATTAATCTGATTATAGACAATGACAAATATTATTGTTAATGTGATTTCATAAAAATGATTTATCATTTGACCTAGGGAGGCTGTTGTCTTTGCAAACATAATAACTGTAATAAAAATAATATGATATAATACAAAGGATGACATGTTGTTCACTGAAATGAAACCAACAGAAGGACACATTGGTAGAACATAGAGTATCTAGTCAACAATCCTCAGTGCTGATAAACTGAGCAAATGCTGCTCTATATCCATGCCAATGAACATCTAGAAGGGATAGCTTTCTCCAACTGTTTGTATTTCAGCAAGGGATTGGCTATATGGCTGTGGCAAAAGATCACTTAAGGTCCTAGTCTTGCAATCAGGTCTGCAGAGATGCATCACTGTTTCCATGTGGAGCCCCATGGAAGTCCACTCATGCAGAACTGATTTAAGGATCAGGCAAATAGGCAGCACATTTGCTTCACATTTCCAGTTTTCAACAGACCTCAGTGCAAACTTTTGGTGAAATCCTGGCTACATAGAAATCAATAGCAAAACTCCTATTAACTTCATTGGGACCAGAGTTTCACCCCTTAATGCCAAATTGTATGTTTTATAATCAAGCAAAACTAAATGGGAGTTTTGTTCAATGAAGAGGTCCCATCAGCTTGAATTTATTGAAATTGATTAAAGTAAAACCATTGCAATTTTTATAATAAAAAGACTTTTAGACTTCTAGTAGTTGGTTATCAGTGTCTGTTCAGCAATAAGTGGATTCTAGAGGGGAAGCAGTGAAATTGACTACATAGAAAGCTGTCAAATGAACAAGTAAACATACTGAAAACAAATAGAGAACTATTTTTAATTACAATCATTTTGGTGTTACATGCACCTACTGAAGGTACAAAAACATCAGGTAGAAATGTGATTTTTAATTTGACAGTATCCTTTTAAGAACTGTAAAATATGTCTCCTTCTGGCAGCAGGAACCATTTGGAATCTCAAACTAGTCTGAACTCACCCTACTTGTCACGTCAATATGGTCCTCCTTAGCTCAATTTAAGTAAACCCTTTAATATACCCATTTGACCATCTATATTCATTCTAATCTTACAAAATCCCACTTGGCAAACAGCAGCAACAGAGAGAATGTAAACCTCCCACAATCAGGGAGGACTTTACTTACTGGTTAATCTTTAACCTGTATAAACAAACACAGCTTGATCTCTGACCATTGCAGAGAATTGGAAGTTTCATGGCATTATTTAACCAACTATGTTTGCTTTAAAGGATTACCTCATTCCATTCCCCTTTCTGTTCACCCCAATTTGCTACGACTTCTCTTCACCATAAACTGCATGAACTTTTTCACTACTCTAAATACATCTTTGATCAATTCCACCAAAGGGTGGTATTCAAATTTACCTAACATGAAGATCTGAGTCTTGATCCTACAATACATTGCTCATGGATCTTCAATTTAAATATGTGACCATGCAGACACAGGAGTGAGCCTGTGCATTACCCATTGAAGGATCATGGCTTTGGTCATTTCCATAGCTTTGTCTCTATGTCAGCAGTTATTATTTGTATCGCAACAGCACTTACGAGTTTCCAGTCAAGATCACATCAGCAACTGCAAAACTATTTAAAATGATATATACGTTTAAATCTTTTTGCAATTAAATGATCAGAGATCAAATAAAGTTGAGTACATCTTCGCTTCCCCCCCCTCCAAATCTCAGACAAACTATTTAGGTCATCTCAAATGCACTTATGTTCCACAATGAAATGTGGTTTTAAATATGAAAAGTTACATCAAAAGCACATGAGTAATTACTGGACAGGAAAAAGCTATTTGGCCCTAAAAGCCTGTCTCCTCTAAGTTTGCCTCAATCCCTCTTCCAGTTTTGCTACTATTTTGCCTTAATTCCCATCTACCAAAACAACAAATGCCTGGCAGCCCTTTAGCCAATACTATTGATACTGTTTGCTTTGATTGCTTTACTTAGCAATTTATTCTATGATGTGTACTAGCTGAGGTAAAATATTTGTTGAAACTTACTGTTTACCTCAATGTTGAATTTTTGCTCATTTTATTCCTGCTTTCAACCTTTCGCCAAGACAGATTATTTTTCTTTGCATTTTGTCAACTTCCTTCATATCTGTGAATGGTACATATGTTTGAAATGAGAAATCATCTACACTTGTTACCCGGTGCTGCATTTTTCGAAGTCAATGCTATCCTACATATGGAAATCTGAGTAAATATAAGTACAGTATCTAGATGAGCTCTAACTATAATGTGCTGTGTACACAAAGATCATTTTATTTGGATTGCATTTTACTACAGCCCAACATTAGGGTCCCCCATCCACTTCCTCGCCCCCCCCCCTTTTTTTTTAACCTATACATTGGGCAGATGATGTTAACAATTTTTCTGTAACCATAATTCTTTTTTTTTCTGGTCAGTACACTTCATGACTACCCCTATTTAACACATACTATCTGTTCTAGTTGTTTATATTACATCTTCCATTTTCTTTTCTATTTTCACTCAAACTATTTTCATATCTATCATATATTATGAACAATAGAGGCTGTGAAACTAAATCCAAAGCTAGCTGACCAATTAACTCTTTTGCTGGAGAAGTTTCCATTTATATTTATAGTTCTTAATTTCCTAGTTTTGGAATCCAAATCCGGATCTGAACTTTGTGACTTGGGTCTATTTAAAATACGAACCTCATGTTTATTTCAGACGTCAGTTGTTAAAATACTGGGTGAAATCTTGTGTTCCTTTACTTAGGCAAAACCCCACTTTTGACTTAATTGGGAGTTCAGTATAATTAATAAACAGAGGAGCAGACCCCAAGTTTGTGATCAATCAGTTCTAGAAGTTCTCTGGCCCCATTTATAATACTTATCTTATTGCAGTGGATTAGGAAAAGAATTACCTTTTCATAATTTTAGCTATATAGTGTATTCCTTCTGCAAGCTGTTGCCAGCAGCAAAAAGGGTCAGGTTCAGTTACCTTAGAGTTCCTTCTGAAAACTCAACAAATAACACCAGCTCAAGCCAAGAAGCCTGGAAAAACTAAATACCCCCCGGGCACCTTTGAAAGGCAGTACTTTCCCCATACAAGCAATGAGTCAATTTCACAAACCAAAGCAAACTCTTGTGGGAGCAGAAGTGGAACAGAATAAACTTGGGAAAGCCAGTAATAGTTAATCAGCAATATCTGTTTATATCTATTAAGGAAGATCCCTCCACTTCCCCAAATGTGTCTTGGCCATAGCCTGAAACTCAGGTGGTATGTTCCTGTAATAGCCACTTCCCTCCTTTGCTATACCCTTACTCACTGTTTGTTGTTCACAGTTTCCAGAGTTCAAGTTTGGCAAGATCAACCAACAGCCCCTCAGGAAAATGCTTCTCCGGAGGCTCTTTTACCTCCCTCATCAGTAGAGATTACAGCTTTTACTGACTACTGGGTAGGAAGCCCTCACCAGAATTCTACACTATCTGCCAGCTATGTGCTGCTTTTTGCAAAATATTCAGAGAACATCTGTAGCATATAGGACCCAACATATAGTCTTTGCTCCCAATCATGTACTTTTCCTCCTCTCCCCAACAGTAAGAACCCTTTTTTCATTCTCTCTCATACACTCTTGGTTTTAGCTGGGCTTTGCTACCCAAGCACACTAGATTGTGCTTTTGGTCAGGGTGACCCCCTCATTCCAAACACACTTCATGCAGATCTTTCTTGCCTTTCATTTCTTGAGAAGGATAATAATATTGTATTACTCCAAAACTTAAAACTTAACTAAATTTTGACCAAAATGTCCCAAACTGTCACATAACAGAAATGCAAATCAGGCCTAGTCCATTTGGTAATTTCCCCTTGCTCCCCAACTGATGCTGGAATTCTCAAACAGGTCTGGGTTGAAGCTGAGTGTATTTTTTGGCAAAAATAGTTCATTCACCAAAAAATATTCACTTTTGGTCAATCCAAAACATTTTGCGAATGTGCTGTGAATGTGCTGAATAGTCTCTGCCACAAAGTTTTTTGGATGGACTGGGGCACCACTGTCAGAACAGTTGGAGGAGGAGCAGGTGCCCTCCTGATGTCTTTCAGATCCT
This sequence comes from Gopherus flavomarginatus, assembly GCF_025201925.1. NCBI lineage: Eukaryota > Metazoa > Chordata > Testudines > Testudinidae > Gopherus > Gopherus flavomarginatus. The sequence goes on from NC_066620.1 coordinate 41,899,402, forward strand.
TAGTTATGGTACTTTTTCGGAAGGTGGGGGACCTGTGTTCCATTTCCCCTTCTGCTTCATGTCTCCCATATTCCAAGACAGTGCCCTGGATGATTGGCTAGAGGATATTCTGGTGTAACTATCTCTCTTGTTGAAACGGTTACACTTTGTTTAAATAAGCAAAGAAGCAGGGACTTGGACTTGAGTCGTCTACAGCCTCATAGAACGTTCTAGCCCTCAGGATATAGAGCCATTCTCAATCTTTTTTTTTCTGGCTTAAAGAAAATTAATAGTCATTCTTTATGACTATGACTAGTTATTAGTAAGCAAAGAGATTTTTTCAATTCATCTATTTTTTTTACATTTCTGATTTGATTTTACTCTATCCAATTTTTCTCTCCAATTTTTTGAAACTACCAGAGAATCAAAATCACTCGTCTCCCTATGTAAATAGCAAGCTTCCTATTCTCTAGGGTTTCATCCTCAGGGTTTAATTTCTAAAATGGATTGACTCATGTAATCTGGCTCTTTAGATCTCTATTAGGTTACTAATATGTACATTACTAACATAAATTATATTTGAATTCTGGGCTTTCTGAATCCAAATTTTCTTATCTATAAAACTATTTGTTGAATTACTTTAACTCATCCTCAAAAACTTGCACAGCATCTCAAAATCACTTAACTGCAGTAAAACATACAAAGAGAGACTTTCAGATGACACAAATGTAGGGCTATATTTCCAAAGGACTTAAGTGCCTAATTACCACTTCAGCCACGTAAATCCCAGAATCAGGCCTCAAGGGGATTCACTCTGCCATTGCCAAAGCCTATAGGTGCCTAACCTTGCTTGGTGCCTACATTTCTGCAGTACAATTTCCCTAGGTGCCTATGTTTCTGTCTTTGCGCATGTACATGGCAGCCTCACTTGAGGTGTCTGGACGCTTAAGCCCCAGTGTGATACACAAACTGGGGGAAGATAGGCAATCCTAGGTGAGAGACAGAAAGAGACTATGCAAGCATGAGACTGACTCCATAGCCTGCTGGTTAGAACACTAACTTGGGTTGTGAGCAACCTAAAAGCCAGACCTCCTGTTCCAATGACTTTTACTTCTTTATCCAAAATGGAACAGCTTCAACAGGAGAGATTGAGGGATTGCCACATCAGAATATTCCATAGCTCAATGGTTAGGGTACTAACTTGAAAGGTGACAGAGCCTGCTTCAAATCCTTCCTTCCCCTTAGGTGGGTGGGGGTGAGGAGGTCTTTCCCATATCCCAAACAGGGCCGGCTCCAGACACCAGCCTACCAAGCACGTGCTTGGGGTCGCACTTTGGGGCGGGGTAGCGCTCTGAGTTTCTTTTTTTTTTTTGGTTCGGCCGGGCATCATGCTTAGAGGGGGCAGAGGCTTGGGCGGCGTGGCGCGGCACTGGGGGGGGTGGGAACTTGCGCAGCGCGGCGCTTGGTGGGGACTTGGGTGGCGAGATGCTCGGGAAAGCGGGGACTTGGGCAGCGCGACGTGATGCTTGGGGAGGGGTTCGGCGGCACGGCGCTTGTGGGGGAGGGGCAGCGCTCTTTTTTTTTTGCTTGGGATGGCAAAAATATTAGAGCTAGCCCTGATCCCAAATGAATATCCTAACCACTGGTTTAATGTTATGAGGGAGACTCTCCAAGAAAAAGTGTGCAGCTGAGAATTCCAAACAGTGAGAGGTGCCAAACTCCCTGAGAGTGGTAGTACTACATAAGAATGGTCATACTGGGTGAGACCAAAGGTCTATCTAGCCCAGTATCCTGTCTTCCAACAGTGGCCAATGTCAAGTGCCCCAGAAGGAATGAATAGAACAGTGATCCATCTTTGGTGAGGGACCTTGTCAAAGACTTTGAACATCTAAGTACACTATATCCACTGGATCCCCTTTGTCCACATGCTTGTTAACCCCCTCAAAGAATTCTAGTAGATTGGTGACACATGATTTCTCTTTACAAAAACCATGTTGACTCTTCCCCAACAATTTATGTTTATCTGTGTGTTGACAATTTTGTTCTTTACTATAATTTCAACCAGTTTGCCCGGTACTGAAGTCAGGCTTGTATTTGCCAGGATCACCTCTGGAGCCCTTTTTAAAAATTGGCATCACATTAGCTATCTTCCCATCATTTGATACAGAAGCTGATTTAAATGATAGGTTAGAAACTAGTTCTGCAATTTCACATTTGAGTTCCTTCAGATCTCCTGGGTGAATATCATCTGGTCCTGGTGACTGATCACTTTTTAGTGTATCAGTTTGTTCCATTTGTTTATCAATTTGCTAAGAACACCTTCTTCTTCTTGGCATCTGCCGTTGGCTAGCTTAAGTGGAGAGCCATCTATCATGCTGACTTGCTTTTGTGAATACCATTTTAAGACATCTATCTCCTTCCATTTATTGTACAGAAAGCCTGAGCACCTAACTCAGGCTTTGTGAATCCCACTGATTTTCTAGGTGGCTAAAATATAGGCATTGCAACACCCAGCACTGCAATGCTTAAATCCCTTTAATATTATTATTATTCTCTTTGGCTACCATTCCACGGTCTAATAGATTTCATGGTCAGAAAATTTTCCCTGTCTTAATTTGACACCACTAACATTTAGCAATATCCTCTTACCTATCTCACAGAGGTGTCATGAATTTAAGTGGTTAAATACTTAAAGTTTGCACGTTGCTTTCGACACAGAAATCACTAAATGGAGGCATGCAGGACAGTCATTACAAAAGGTAAAGCTATTCAAAATTCAGAGATGTGTTTTTGTTTGCTTTTACAAATTCAGCAGGTCTTCTTGCAGAATTTTTTGCTAAATTGTGTGGTTTTTTTTCTAGGAAGAATGGGTCCCAAATGGGCCACTTTTTAATTCAAAATTAAGCGGAAGTTGTCCAAGCAAGACGGATTGTACAATACAGACGTACAGAAATTCAAACTTCTTGCATGTGAAAATACTCACTTCAGTGAAATTGCCAATTAAGTAACACCTTGAGGAGTACAAAATTTCATAGCCTACATTTTCAAAAACTTGGTTCTCTCAAGCTCTCAGTGCCCAGCTTGATACACTATAAGAGGGTCTGATTTCTACAAAGTGCACAGCACTTGTCCTTTGAAAATCAGTCTTCTTTAAGGTATCTCAAACTGGGCACCTAAAATCAATAATCACATTTGAAAATGGAGACCTGTGAACTTTATAGGTGTCTAGTGCTCTGTTTGTGCTACCCCAACTCCCATAATTTGATTGTATCTCATGATAGGTGGTATTTTCCTTAAAGAGGTGGCTCCAGGAATCATGGGATTACATGACAATATCATCTTGCTAAAACAAAACAAACAAAAAAACCCTCATGATGGCAAAGAAAAGTCATTAGAAAGGTTCGAAAACAGGCAAACAAAAAGAACCTACAATTTAGTCAATGTCATGAATTTGAAGCCAATTTCATGATTCTGGAGGGCCTGACTCTTCATTTTTAAATGGTTGGAGTTTGGAGTACTATATGTTATTTTTAACATTAATCGTCTCTCATTTCTTGCAGCCCCTAGATGTCTCTTATCATACAAGTATCGCCACATTCCAATCTTGCTTCACTTGTGAGATCAGAGGATTAATTCTGCAACATTCAGCTGAAAAAAACAAGCCATTCATTAAGACTTCTCTGTCACTTGAGGTACTTCGTTTTTATGGCTGCTACAGCATCATTTCGTTTGAGCTTTGTTCCTTACCTTTCCTGCCACCACAATCAAGGTGTCAATATGGCTCAGTCTGCAGTTGCACATGTTTGGGCTATAGTCATTCTTAGTCATTTTTTTAGGAGACCAGATTTATTCTGAAGCTGTCAAAAATGATGTAACATGTCACCCCACAGTGGTCCATTTTGTTTCATCATGCATATATAATATCCCTAATGAGAATCAAAAGGAGAAAAGGTTCCATAATATGGACCTGAAACAACATTAATATACAGAAATGAATATTAAAATGGCTATACACTTGTTATTGTACTCATGCTAGCAACTAATTTTTTCTTGTTATTAACTTAGCTATTTTGCCATATTTTTAAGTACATAACGTTCTTAGCCTGCCTTTTATACTAATGTCCTGGGCTTTTTTTTTTTTTTTCAAAACTAACATTTTTTGTTATTGTTAGAGGTCAAAAAAGCATCAGACACCTGCTGAAGTGAATATTTTAATCCTCTTTAAAACAAAAAACAACAAAACTAAACTAAAACAACTTTAATGAGAATGTTCAAGAGAAAAAGTCTTCTTAGTAAAGTAACAAGCTTCAGCACATTTTTCTGGCCAGTATATTGACTCCTTAAAAATAAAGCTTCTAATGGAGAGTCTGGATGAAGTTTATTTCCATTACAGTGGCATTGGTGCTTAAATGTTTGTACAGTCCCTAGCACAATGGGGCCCGGATTTCTGCTGAGAGTTTTTAGTTGCTATCATAATAGCAGCAATTAGTGTGACATTTTACACAAAGTATTTAATGCGATCATTTGCATATTTGCAAATAATTTGCACAAGTCCATAAATTTCAGCTTAAGGTCAACACACCCTTCCCCAAGAATTGGTAGGGGTAGGATACAGCATGGCAGCTGGGAGTGGGCAGCTGCGAGGATGACCAGAGCTACTGGGATATGTGGGTGAGTGTGAGAAGACATGGGGTGCTGGGTATTTGAGTGTTGAAGAGTGCTAGGGCATCTAGGATGGATGTGCGAGTGCAGGTAGGTGTGGGGGTGTTTGGAAGGTTCTAGGGCATTCTGGGGTGCTGAAGTATGTTGGGAGAGAAGCCAAGGATGGTTTTCTGGGGAAGTGGGGGAAGATAAGAGTCATGTAGGGGCAGGGTAAAGATGTCAGGGGGAAGCTAAAAGCTGGAGGGGCCTGGTGGCATTTGAGAAGGAGGGCAGTCTATCTTGGGGAAAGCTGGGAAAGGGTGAAGTTGAGGGAACCTGAGGCCACAACTGGGCACCTTCTTTCCCCACGTACTGCTGCTGCTGTTGCCTACTCTTCTTCCCAGTTGCTCCTTTTTGGCTAGGAGGAGCATGAGGAGCCAAAGCGGCCAATGGAGGCTGGCAGAAAACGGACCATAGCAACGTTTGGTGGTTGACATCAATAATTACAGCAAATTTCTGCAATCCAGATGGATGCCAGGCTATGGCAATGCATGACTGGGCTGCTTGGTGGGTGACAGCTGGTAGCGCTATAAATGCAGGATTTATACCATCTGTCTGCATGTTGTAATAATCTATATGCCCCAGAAAGATACCTAAACAGAAGAATAATTATTGTACGGGGTCTAAAGAGCCTCATTTAGTCAGAGATGTGAATCCAACCTGATAAGTTTTGGTTGCCTCTTTTTCTGCGGTAGGTCTACTTTAAATCTTTGTTGAAAGAAATAAACAGAAAAATGATTAAAACCACTGAACTTCATCATGCAAGCTTTCATTTCCATAGGAATTACACCCAGGGAGAATTTGCTGGGTAGGACTTTTTCTTACCATGTAAAGTGAGGTGAGGAACACACAGATTAGCAATACACTGTGAAATCTGCAAGTGATGTATATGAGGAAGTGGGGGATGTAAAGGGGAGGAGTTGTGTGGAAGTTACCTGATAGCAGGTGGGATTGTGTCTGAGTGAGTTTAAGTACATCTAATGGAGTCGAAGTCGGTGTAACATGTATATTGAAGGACCTAGAAGAAGGTACAAATGCAGGGGGCAAGTCTTCAACCTTACCTTCTCTAATATAAATACATGGCAATGTGTATTGTTGTGTGACCTCACTGTCTCCTTCTTGATGGATTAGCCCAAGCAGGCAGAGTCCATGGAGTGAGGACACCAGCAGGAGTTCAGAACACTTTTGCTCTTCCTCTAGGCAGGAAGTACACCTCACTTCATCTCAGCTTCCTAAAAATGAGGCCCTTCTTCTTTGGGAGGGGACCCACTTCCTTTAGAGGCTGTCTGTGGTGGATGTCCACATCCACAGACCCAGCAATCAGCACAATACATCTCCTGCACTGCTCCTCCTTTTTCAAAAATATGTGTCCTTGAGTCCATGTAACAGAAGAAGGAACTATGAAAACAAACATGGTTTTTATGTCCGACTGGTAGCCCAGCCTTTCTTGCAGGTATACTATCCTTCAAAAGGAAATGTCACTTCTGTCAGAATCCTGGTTGCTATGGGGATAAAACCTATCAATTTCCTGGCCACACAGTCACTGCACATTGGACATCATTGTTCGACAGCCTGGCTAGTAATGCCTGGCTGATACCCACCTGCTACGAGTTTCTCTGCTCCAAAATGTCTCTCACGAGCTGATATGTAGCATTTGCAAAACCTCATCACTAACATCAGGTCTGTTCTTTGAACCTTGATTATTTGGCCACTTGTTGGTTTCTCACCTTTCTTATTTACTATACCTTCCTCTTGAGAGCAAGAGAGAACTCCCCTAATTTAGTGCTGGGCTATGCAATCTGATCTTCTGGTGCTCTATGAGCTACCCAACCCAGCATCACTCCGTTTCTGGCTGTTCCAAGAGAGCTTGCCACCAGCAATCAGACCTTTTTAATGTCCCACCAGATGTCTCCAAAATGGGCTCCAGTCTGAGACATTATACCTGCTACCAGGACTGGAATTACCTCCGCTGACCTTAATGGGATTATTACTTCCCTACCACAGTTACCCTATATTCAGCAGTGGCATCATTCTGGTAAATTACATGGATGCATTTTCCAATTGTAATGCATGTTTTATCCTCAACCTATGCCCTGTAGTCAGAGTTTTGTGCCACAATAAAACCCCATATTGATGTAATGTTGACAATTTCTACAACATTTTGGCAATTACCCATTATATCCATCTCTGGCCGTTAGCCCCACTGACTCCCCTACTGCTGTGTCCTGAGTTCTGTGTTCCCAGAGTCTCAGTGCTGCTCCTTCACACCCTTCCAGCTGGTGGATCTGCTCCAGTTCATTTGCTAGTGTGATGGGTTCATCAAGCCTTTGCAGTTTTGTGCTCAGTTGTATCCAGACATCCCTTCTGTCTATATTGCCAATGAAGTTGTTTCATGCTAAGGTATCCTTACTGCTGTGTCCCTTCCTGTGCAGGCTGTTGCTGCTAGCTGCCTGAGCTGATTCCCATAGTCTCTGAGTGTTTCTTTGACCTGGCATTTCTCGTCTCCACTTGCCATCCATGACCAAACTTCATGTAAAGAAGCCTCAGATTGCTGTTCCAATGCCTCTTTCAGGGCTTTGCAATCTGTCTGTACCCAGGGGAGGCAGGCACACACACACACATGCCATGTCCTGCCTTTCAGTAGCAATACCAAAAAATCAACTTTTGCTCCCTCAGACCATTGATTCAGATTGTTCAAAGGGTCTTATTCAGGCACTCCAATCATCCTCAGCCCCTGCAAATTGATCAGGCATAAAAAAAATGGGTGTTTTTCACAGTCTTTCCATTCCTGAGGTTCCCTGGTACGTCACCCTCTTCATCGCTGTCATCTACCATTTTCCTTCCTACCTAGACTGTGTGCTGATCCCGGTCTGCCACCAGTAGTGTGTGAGCGTTCAGTCTCCTTCTTGATGGGATAGCACAAGCAGACAGAGTTTGCGGATAAGGACACATTCAGTAACAACAGAACATGCACTTATTACTAAAGAGAGGACAGAGGCTGCTCCCATTCTGCTGCTGGTGCTGCTGACTCCAAAACACTTTTGATTTTTTTGCAGGAAGCATACCCCCCTATCTTCAACTTCCTGAGAGTGGGGTCATTCCTCCCTGGAAAAAGTCATTCCCTTTAGGGGCTGTCTGTGGATGTGTCACAAACAGATACCCAGACAGCAAAGAAACTCTGTCATCGAATATTTTAAAAAAAGTTCTCCCAAAACAAAACCCTACCAAAACAAACCATTCCATGGCATACACAATTCTCACTCTGGGAAGAGGATGAGAGAAAGAAGAAACCGTGCATGACCAATGTTTGTCACATCACTTAATTCACTACTAGAAAGCACTCAGTTGCTACAAGAATGAGGGTGGTATAAGAACCCAAATAGAATAGATAAAATTCAGCTTGCCTTTAAATTCGGCTCACTTTGGGAACATAACTTTGGGACAGTTGGGGCCTAACCCAAAGCCCACTGAAGTCACCATGAATCTTTCCATGACTTCAATATGCTTTGAAGGATCCCTTATAGCAATCAGCAAAGTGCTTCTTGGAATCATTTCAAGTTTTTCCTCACTAAGGGCTCAATCCAAAGTCAACGCAAATCTTTCAGTTTCAATATTATTGAGTCCCTAATGCTAAAATACTGTGTTTCTTATGCAAAATATTTCAATAGATATTTCCTTAGACATTTGTACAGTAAGAGATATTGTAGGTAACACAGGAGGAATTTAAAGTATTGAATAGATGGGTAGCTGACACAGTAGGCGTTGCTGCTACCTGGCCATTAGAAGCTTGAAAAGCATAGAAGAATTTTAATGCTCATCTCCAATCTGCAAGGGAGCGTGCTTCACTGATAAGGCCAGAACAATATCTTTTTTAAAAAAACCAAAAGGAAAGAGGAGAATTTAAGTACTTGTCTAAAATTTTTCTCCGGATATTGCCAAGATAGGACCTAATTTCTGAACACACTGAAGCCTATGAGAATTTTGCTCGCAGTGAGGACATAGGATGCTGCCTGAATTGCTCAGATTACTCTGCATCACAGATACACCACCTTATGCCCATACCGAGCACAGGCATAATAAATCCAGCAACCTCTAGATTACTGAAGAAGTTCCAATGCAGAATGTTCTGAATACATTTGAACTGGAAGAGAGAGGGTATTTATAATGGTTAGAGCAATCAGAGTTCGGAATAACATTGGCTCCACTACTGACTTGTTCTGTGTCCTTGGCAAACCACTTAAAATTTCTGTGGCTGAGTTTCATCACCAGCAAAATGAATGTACTAGAGCATACTTAATTAACAAGGATGCTGGAAGGAAAGTTTGTAAAGCACTTCTGAGAGCTTGAAAGAGGCATGATTGTGAGGCAAAGAATTAACAGTGTTCTCTTATTATCATTACATGTGCAGAGAGAGATAGCTTTATGTTTATATTAATACACACAGCATATTGCGGATGTAGATCCTTATGTTCCAAGCCACCAAAAGCTTGTGTACAACAGGGAATAGAAGTACTGAAGTAAGGGAACTGAAGTAAGGGAAAATGACATTAAAACTACCTACATTGCAGCATTTCCTTAAAGCAAGAAATAGCTCTCATACTGTCATCAGTGTACCATTTATAAAAGTGTCTGGTAATTCCAGAGTGGAAATAAAGGAACCATTCTTTAATAAACTGGCAACTCTCCTGATCATAAAAACAATTACTAAAGGAAAAGGCATTACACTTTAATACCACTTCATCTAGTCAGATCAGTGTCTGTTTGGGTGGGTGGTTCTTCAATTATGTGTTTGCTAAAAAATGTTTTGGAGCAGTTAAGCTAGACGGATATCATGCATCACATCCTTTTGTCCTCAGGGGTTTTTTTTTTTCCTTTTTAAAAAAACATTCAGTCTGGTCCTGCAGAGTTCAGAAGTGCAGCACCTGCCTCTCTGATTGTCTGCTAAAGAAAACTATCAGATACCTCCACAGATGGGAGTGGAGGTTACTTTGCCACTATTCAGTTAGGGCTAGATTCCAACACCCTTACTCACACTGAGTAGTATCTGACACCTCAGATAGTCCCATTGATTTCAGTGGGACTACTTATGGAGTTACTACTCAGAGTGAGTAAAGGGTATCAGAATCTGGCCTTTAGAAGAGGCCTGAGTTGCAGCTTTCCAATTTGTATTTGTATTATGAAATCTCCTACCCCAAAGGTTGGTGGTGATCATTCCTAAGGTTTTAATTTGGCTGAAGGTAGAAACAGGACATCTGTCATGAAGTTCAGATAGCTGAACATCCCCCCCCTTTAAAATTTGAGTGTGTTCAGGTATAGGATTTTGGCTTGGGCCTATCTCTGGTTAAAATCCTAATATTTTGCTGCTTACAAACTGGCAGGTCAGTGGCTGTATAAGGAAAGGGTATAGCTAATTAATGTAGTGGTTGGTTCCAGTCCTCCAATTGATTTCAGAGGTACATGGCATAGAGCATGGTCTTGGATTCAGTTTTGCAGACATTTGCTAATCAAATTAGCATATTAAAATGTTATCTGTAAAATTAAATGCAAGAACTACAGTGAACAGGAAAATTCCTGAAACCTTCCTAGCTAGATTTATTGCTGTTTTCTGCCTTTTGCTTTCTTCTTTTCCATGTGCCTGTTTAGTCTCCTTGTCCTCTTGTCATTCATCCTTCCGCCAACATGGAGTTCTACCAAATCTCAGTCAGAGGACTCTCACATTGTTCCCTTTGTTCCTTATCATCCTGATTGACGGCAATTTGAATCCTGCCAGACTGAGAAGTGTAGCAAGAAATTATTACCTTCCTGTCCCTGAATACTCTGTTTTGTCTTAAAACTGATTTAATCTGTGATTTTAAACCAGGCTTTGACTTGGTCTCCAATATTGTGGGTGCTTTTAATCATGACTGCAGTTACACTCATTTAGATATCCAAAGACTTCATTTGCAGCTGCAGTTAAATAGTTAGGCTTCTAAATAGATCCATTTGGCAATCTCATAAGAATCTAGCTACTCCATGTCTACTTGCACATGGAAAGGAAATGGAATCCCCTGTGTAAAATTTTGCACCACTACCTGTGATATGCTTAGCTAGCACAAAGCATTAAGGCGGTTGTGTGTGTCAGTTAGGTAGCTCACAATCTGGACCGTATTCAGTTTAATTTGTGATTACAGTCAGTTTCTAGTCCATTTCTGTTTCTGATTCTCATGCATTAACATAAGCCTGTAAAGCTTTGATTGCAAACTACATTTAGAAAATTTGTTTATTTGGAATTAGAAAAATTTGTGGAAACATTTTTCTTGGTCTCAGATTTTGAAAAAAGCTTATTTTCATAAAGATTAAGTTCTGGGTTAAATTTGTTCTGCCAGGATCCCTTTAAAGTTTCTATTTGAAATGCAAATTTAGTACAAGCATTTATTTGATTTTTTTCTTAATTTATGCTAGAGAGAAGTCTACTTAGTACTGAATCAGAAATAGAAATTTAATATAGTTTGTTTTGTCTTGGTGAGAGTCTCTGTCATTAATTAAATATGATGTTATCTTCCATTATGAAGTATGTTCCCTGGATTCACTCAGTGGGGTGCGGACACTGTTCAATGGATAAAGTGCTGTTAACAAAATATCTTGAACGGATGGGAAGAATATCATTAATAGGCATATGGGGAAATGTACGCTTAATAAGAACAGCCTAAATTAGAAGTCCAGATTCTAATTCCCCTGAACTCCAGGGAAATTTGGATCCAGAAACTGATTTTGCAACTAAGACTTCTCTGAAACATAGGAAGAATCCAAAGGCATCAGACAATTTTAAGGAAGTTTTGGTTTTGGATCCAAATCCATAGCCAGACTTTTCAATTCAATCCCATTTCTACGGTGAAATCCTGGCCCCCTTGAAGTCAGCGAGGGCTTTGCCATTGACTTCAATGGGGTCAGGTTTTCACAACCTGGTCTCTGTATAAGGTAAATAGAGATGACCGTATTGGGGAAAGATAGGGGATGCAAATATGCCATTTAGACAATCCTTGAAGAGCAGCATCCAGGCAACAGCCTAACATTTTTTCAAAAAATTCATTGAACATAACAGAGAATGCAGAGCTGTCAAGGTGGAAGACTTGAGGCTATCAGGAGTGTGTAGTCTTCTATAGGTTGTTCGATTTTTTGTTTTCTTAGAACTTAGCATGACCCTGAAATGTTAGTGCACATTTTAACAAGTAAATGTATCTCACTGTGGTGGTTTCTGTTTGCCTATACTGAACATTTTGTATGTCGTTTCACAATTGTTTTATGCTATGTAACCTCACATTTTAAAAGATTCTATGATCTTTACAGCAATTTGTATGGAGATGGAATAAGATTATTAGCTTCATCCACATGCCAAGGCACATCCCTCTAGCGTGTGTCTAGTCAATTTTAAGTGTCTGATGGGACTGATACTCTTTTCTTTGAAGGAATTCCAGAATTAAATCTCTCAAGTAGTTTTTCCTGATACTCTAACGTTACCTTTTCTTTTTTATCAGTTGATCTTTGTTATATGTCTTGTACCATCCTCTCTGTCTTAGATATGTATATAGAGTTCATCGCCGTAGTATCTAGCCACCGCCACAGTAGCTATATAATTATTATAATATATATTCAAATATATTAACTATATATACACTAAGATCAAAATCTGCCCTTCAAGATGCATTTGCAGAAATTAATAGGGGCAGGTATATCTAAGGGCAGAATGTATCCCCAATGCAAGAAAAGTTTCTCTGAAAACAATACCACTAAATGATATATATCTAACAGCACTTAAGGGGATCTAATTCTGCTTTGAATTTGCTAACCATTCCAGTCTGGGCTGAGGGAAAGGAAGCCGCATGAATTTAGAACCCTAGGTTTAAAGCACACAGTCCATTCTTCTGATCATTTTAAATTGTTTTTTTCAATTACTTGAGGAATTCACATTCACCTCATATTTCTTCAAAATGGTAATCATCAACATCTCCCAGTAACTCCACTGTTAAATGCCATGGCTGTTACCCATGAAATTATTGCCATTCACACCAAGAAATCCACAGACCAAGATCATTTTTAATGATCAACTTGTGGCACACATTGCCTCAGAACTGACTTTGGAGCTCTCTGTAGAAGTACACTTTTTAGACACTTACCCACTGCAGTATCCTGTTTACACAATGTACTTCTTTTAATCATTTCAGGACTACACTGGGTTTATTTTCACATCATTCTTTGCCATGAAATTTATAGTTTATAAACAACTTTAAACTATGTTTGCCCTTGACAAGGTCAACCAGGGCAAGCAGCCCATCAGCCACACCTCCAGCTATAAAGTAGCTCAGATGTGTCATCTGACTTGAGCCAATAAATAATAAAGATTGATTAAAGCAGCACTTAAAGGGACTTTCAAAATACATTCTATTTTCAGAATTTCTTTAATGGCCAGATGTAAAAAAAGAAAATGAAAGAAATTAATTTTTTTAGCATTGTAGATTCAGCTGAAGTTTAGAGTCTGCCTAACACTAACAAAAAAGGGTGAGCTACTATGATTGAAACCAATGTGACTTTTGTACATTCACAATGCTGTTATACGCATGCATGTTAAAGTTCTGAAGAGTAACTGTATCATGCAGCATAATAAATGTGGGCCTTTGGCATAATGAGGGCTTTTTATTTGTCTTTCACTCCCAAATATACTTCAGGAAAATGTAGTCCTGCTCCTTAAATCTGGAACTTTTTAGATATTTCTTCTTTATTCAAAATTATATCTACAACTGGAATGAGAGAAACACATAGAAGATAGTAGTAACTAGGGGACAAATCCTGTTCTCAGTTTCCAGGGCTGGGTGTTTGGCAATATTTGGGACTGGGGCAGGAGTAGGAAGATATATATCCTTTCCAGGCTGCCTCAGAGATGGATTAGCTGCCCACACACCTTCCACAGAAGTATAGGGTGAAGTGGAGACTGCACCAGCGTCAACCATCCCTTTTGGGTGAAGATTTGTTCAAGCAACACAATGACTCAACCTATCCTCTGGCTACACACTTCTCTTTTTTGCACACATAGCTAATTTGGAGATTGTAACCATAAGTGTATATTACATTTGAATAAACTACATTAAAAGAATGTTAAAGTTGCAATGTGAAGCACTCAAAAGTTAAGAAATGCCAGAATTAAGGTTGCTTTTGCAACCTTAATTCAGTCCCCTTGTGCATCTGCATTATGAGAAAGTCTTTAATTATGTGATCACATACTACTTTTTCCATAGGACTTCTGCCTCATTCACAGCAATTTCCCTCTCTCAGGTCCTGTGTGCTGCCCCACAGCAGTCCTGGCAGTGAAGAACAATACTTGCAGTGAAATCATGTCAGTTCCTTCAGCCATGGCCTAGAGCATGCTCACTTGCTCTGTGTGGATGAGGCATCCACCTTCCAGGCTGGCACACAGTAATAGCTACTTGAGGAGGGAGCACACACACTATAGATGGAATCTTCGAAGAATTTAGCTTCCAAACTTTAAAAGGCTCCACTGACCATCTGCAAACTGAGATTTTTCAGAGATGCATAATAATTTGACCCAATCTGTGCAGGTTTTCACAGGGACAATAAAAAGCATCAAGGTGACATGCAAGACTCCTGCAAAATTTAGGTCCCAACTTGAAACTGATGATGTGAAGATGAGGAACTCAGAATTTATGTGGGGCTGGAAGCTGCATAAGTAATATCTAGGCTACGGTTGGGTATATGTGGGGCTAAGGGGACACAGCATAAATTAACTGAAATTTGGGTGTTTAGGGGGAAGCTTCCAGCATGATCAGGAAGTGCTATATGCAAATATGTCATTTGGTCTTAGGATGACCACATTTCCCTATGCTAAATTCCCCTTTTGGCTCCTCTCAGTATTTCTATATCACTTGTGATCAAACAGAGGAAAGACTTGTTGACTGCTCCTCTTCTTGGTCCAGCCTGAACTTAAGACACTGAGGAGCAGGGATTGGCCCTGACAGAACATCCTGGAGTGATGAAATCATCAGCACTGTGATACCACACTTATAAGAGCAACAGTTCTAAGGTGCTGCTGGCCAGCAAGACTAGTGTATTTCCATTGACCTTGCAGTCAAAGCAGCAGCCCTGCTATCTGCTTCCAACTGTGTTGAATGTGAATGGGATTTTGTCTGCTTGTATTATAGATGGCATAGGGAGTAATACCTACAGTTAAGGTTGACTGATACTTTCCATTATTAGACTTTCCTCTTTCTTGCTCATAACCTACTGTTGCTAACCCCTAAAGTTCAAAAATCATGGATTCTCCCTTCTGTAAAATGGTTCTCTCAGCTGCTTAAGTATGGAGGGACAGACACTGGTTAATGGCATATTGGGAAACATTCTGACCAGTCCCAATGGGGAGCCCTTCATCTCTCCTTGCTCCTCTCAAGAGAAAGTGCTGCAGGCACAAAGTTGCTCAGACTCTCAAAAATGTGTCCCTTAAAATGTGATGAAAATGTTAATGAGATAATCAATAATTTCAAGGCAGGTCACACTCTGGTTAAATTATTTGACCATGTTTCTAAATTACCTTTAACTGAGTCATCAACAATTTTTGTATGTGTACTCCAGTATCATTCCGCATGCTTTCTGAAGGAACAACTTCATTATTCTCTCTTGTTTTCATATAAAGTTGTTCAAGTGTTTCAAGTTAAAATAGTCCAAAACTTTGTACAAAATGATTAATAGATCAGATGATGGAGAGCATGTATCCATAGTCAGAGATCCACAATCACCTGTCAGTAGATACAAGTTGAAATTCTTAGTGCACCCTAGGGGTAAAAAAACACACAGCTTCCAAAATAAGGCTGCAGTTCCTGTAGCCATTAAGAACACATCCTGCCCTGAAAAAAAAAATCACTCCTCTCCCTTCTCCCTGTTTCACCATCACTTTGTTCTCACCCAAGGAGCAATCCCAGAATCATTACAGAGGGGAAACCATCTTTAGCTAAAGAATAATGTAAAACAAGTGAACAAAGAGTTTGGAGGTAAACGGAGGGCAGGAACAGACAAAGACAGATGATAAACACAAATAAATAGAGACCTGAGTGCCAAAGCCCTTCAAAGGCAGTAAATCACTCACAGACTCCCTTATAAATCAGCACAAACAGCTTCCATGTGTGCTATCCTTAAGTGCAACACCCTAATTGGCATGAATTTATTACAGCTCTGCTTCTGCCTCACCTTCTTCCATCACTATCTCACCCTATCCTATGTACATTAACTTCACGGGCAAGGTCTTGCTTAAATTCTAGTGAAGACACTGTAAGTAACATCTCAGTCCAGTTTCAGTAAATTTATTTTGACCCTGTGATTCCTCCCAATTAATGTTTACTTTAGAGATTATGCAGTACAATTTTCAGCTGAAAGCTATTACAGTGAATTATGACTAAGCCAGAGGATAGCTCTGATAGGGACACATACATAGATACTACTAGACCAATAATACAGGAATTAGCAGGTAGATCAGGATTATTACCACATCAGATGTTCCTAGGGCATGTCATCATAGAACTCCATATTTGACACCATCCCAGTATTGAGTTGATCTAACGAGGCCATCATTTTATAGGCAGTTTTTTGTGCTCGTATGGAATGGGTTGTAACTGAGCCACCTTATGAAAGAAATACACCTCATTTTCATCTGCAATCAACAGCCCTCTTGCTGAAGAAAAGTACATTTCTTCCTACCCACCCACCAGTCTCATTTAGTGTTCCTACTCATATTTCAGTTTTCAGTGTTTCATCTGGATTCTTTTTCTATGTCCCAAACTGAAATTTGTCCCTAGTCAAATTGCATGGCTTGGCACAGAATTTCACTGCAGGTGGGAACTCGCGGATAACGTTACAGTTGTTTTATCATTTAGATGATGACTGTTTTCCAAACTGAGGAAGAAAATCTATATGGAAGGAGCATAAAACACACTGCATCATTTTTCTTGTATAATAAGAGATAGTTTAACAATCTGTCTGGGCGTGTACCTTTTCTTTTGTCAAGATGTCTGAAAAGCACTCAATCCACCGTTCTCAGAAGAAGTACTGCATTATCAAACTACTCACACCAACCTGCTTTGGGATTTGGATTGAGTAAGTACTATAGAAATTAGTTAACAGCTAACGTACCTGAACAGCTGTAATAGAAAAAGGGCATATTAAAAAAAGAGGAGGCAAATCCACTAATGAGGTAACAGAGCAGTGAAGATAAGTTTCAAGTGAGCAATCGGTAGCCTCTTCTTTACTTTCAGACCATTGTGCTGGGTAATAAACTAAAGCCTAAGAATTATTTTCAGATAGTAAATCAATCAGGAGTTTTACTATATTAATACAGTAAAATAAGGTCAGATTCTCAACTGGTGCAAATTAGTACAACCCCCATTGAAGTCAATGTAGCTATGTGGATTGATACTAGCTAAGGATCTGGCCCTATGTCCTATATATTTTTTTGAAATTAAATTCTTTATTAAAAAGTAGCATTACATTATTATACTGTAATGTGACTGACTAATATGTATGGGTACCACTGCTCTACAGACTCATGACAGGTCATCTGTGTGTCATACAGTCTCTACTATTAACAATTAATATTGAAGTCTTACTGTAGTTGGTCATGAGTTCGTTAAAACATAACTAACCTTGTTTCAATGAAAACACTTTTTTAAAGAAATTATTTTTCCATTTGATTATTAATGATCCATTTTTATTTCAGAAAAACTATTGTGCTGGAATAGGAAAAAAATGTCTGGGATTTGTGGTTGCCTCCAAAACCCCTTTTTAAAACTTGACCTCCTTGCAAATGTCTCTAGTGACTGGCAGGGGGAGAGAGGGGGGGATATTGGGGAAGGATAACTGCTTTCTCCAAACCACCATTTAGATAAAAATGATGAACTGCTATAAACCTTCTACCAACATTCCAAATGAAATTAACTACTTTTGAGGTTCCAAAAGGCATTCATTTTCTCTAACATTTTTTTGTTATTAAAGCCCTCCTTGTCTTCATTCAGGAACCAGAAGCAGATGTCCCAAAATCCTCAAAAGAGGCTACTGTCCTTGAGGTATTTCTGGCATGGTCAAAATTAGGAAGTACTGGTGATCTCTTAAGAAAATATGATTTTGTGTAATGTCCAGACAAAGATGAGTACTCAAACTTTTGGATTCTTCTCAAGAATGAATCTCCAAAATCTTAGAGATTCAGTTAGCAGCAGCAGAATAGCAGATGCAAATCCTAAAAAGATTTTTAACAATGGATGAAATAATCTAGATTTATTTCTAAAAACTGCTTCTCTCAGTCACAAGATCTGTAGCAAATAAGCCGTCAGGAAAATTTATACTGTACAAGCTACCTCACTGAGCATTTTCCTTAATTTGAAAAAGACCCTAAACAAATGATGTACTCCATTAAATGCAAGGCCTGTATAGTGTCAAAGCTATGTTTCACTAATATGTTATTCCTTAAGAACATCTCAGACACTGGCTTCTTCCCTTGAATTAACATTCTGAATGCTTTGCTTATTGAAAACAATCAGATTTCTCAGATAGAAACTGATTTGCTCTGAAATGAAAATCATTTCAGGGTCATCCAATCTGAGATTGAGAAGGATTCTCCCTAATTTCCCAGCAAGAGATCTGTCACCATAATGAGTATGCAAAAATAGGCCATCTCTGACTCTGAAGTTTTTCATAAGAGATACATTTGACTAACGTGTTTGTTCTATCCTAATGGGTGTAGAAAAAAAGAAAGTATAAAATGTGATCAGAATCATGCATCAGTTGCTGGTTCTCTACAATTAATTAAAATGAAACAATTTATTGAGGCATTGTACATCAGTGATAAAAACAAAGAGTCAGCTGTTATACAGCTTCTTGAATATCTGAATATAGTAAGGCTACCCACTGAAGATGTATTGTTTGAATTACTTCATCTCCAGTGTTTTCATTTCTTAAGACATCTGGGAGCAGGGAAATGGGGGTGGATTTCATGTGTGGTCACTTCTGTTTTGTGCAGGTCACGTGGGGAAGGGGAGTTTCTGCTTTGTGCAGTGTGTACATCAGACTAGGGAAAGATTCAACAGGTGAAGTAGGAATGAGAGTATCTGACATAGGGCTGGTCTACACTACGGGGGAAAATCGATCTTAGATACGCAACTTCAGCTACGTGAATAATGTAGCTGAAGTCAAAGTATCTAAGATCGAATTACTCACTGTCCTCACGGCGCAGGATCAATGTCCGCGGCTCCCTCTGTCGATTCTGCAACTCCGTTGGGGTTGGTGGAGTTACGGAATCGATATAAGCGCGTTCGGGGATCGATATATCGCGTCTAGGTGAGACGTGATATATTGATCCCCAAGCAATCGATTGCTACCCGCCGATACGGCGGGTAGTGAAGACATACCCATAGATGTGACTCTTCCAGTGTCCATTAGTTCTGATTGACTCTGGAGGAATTATGCTGTGTGGGCCAAATATAATTACTCAATCAGTGGAATTAAAGTAATATTCAGGGCAAATTCAAGCAAAGACACCAAGGCTGTGGCCATAAAATATGTACATGCACATGCGAGCATGTATTTGTTCATGCAGACTGATTAATTGCATGTGCAAATGGGTAATAACACACGCATTTACCCATTATGGACACACAAATTAGTATCTTGTGCTTTCGGTTTGAAAACATATCTACATTTTCCTAGATAAATCCCTGCCAATGGCCTGATCCTGTTGGGGCTGACTTTGCCAGCAGCTGAGGGTAGTCAGTACTTTCCGGGAGGTACTTAGCCCTAAAACAGGGAGTTGTTGTTGGAGTTTCTACAGTGAAACCACTGATGCTTGTGGTGATGAAATGAGGAGTTGAATGAGTCCAAAGGCCTATTCACAAGTTTAAAGGGAAAGCACCATAAATGTGTGCTTGCATATAACAACCTATTTAGTTTTCAGCAAATGAATGTGTTCTACCTAATATGATTTTCTTTCTGCCTCTGATGGTTAAATGCTTCCCCTATTACTAATGTGTGAAGTGATCTGGAGTGCTAGTGTTTGCATTAAGCAGTTACTTGCATAGGCCTTGGAAAAATGATGGCTTCTGGCAAAATTCACTAGAGGAAAAAATAAATACATTCCAGATTCAGATTTTACTTAAGGCTTTACTGTTCTCTGATCAGTGGTTTGGGCAAGCTCTTACTTCCACTTTTCCCCTGCAAGAAAATAGGCAATGACTAGTAAATGAGTTGGAAATCATTACTATAATTAACATGTCTTCAAAGCAGCCGTTGGAAATTGTGCATGCAGCAACAAACTAATGAAGCTCCAGTTGCACAAAAACAAAAGGGCACAAGAACCTTGAAAAACCCAGAGTGGGAGCTGCTTCAGAGAATTTCCCCCAATATTGAAAACAGGCTTTTAAGGAGGGAGTAACAATACCATACCAAACTGCAGAGTTTTATTGTCTCGGCTGTGAAATCTCCCAGTAATGAATGTCTGGTGCTGTCAGCACACATGGAGGCATTTGGAAATCCTCATAGAAGAGAGAAGACAGAAGGTCTGGGGGAGGGAGAGAGAAGGGGACAGAAGAAATGTAGCCAAAAGAGGATATTGGCAATCTGAAGAGAGAGGTTTGTTTGGTCAAAACCTGATTTATTGTGTAAATAATCATTCCGCTAGTGCACACTAATTACAGATAAAGTGCACTAACAAATGAGAGTGGATCTTTTTTAACTGATATGACCCAATTCTGCTCGTTAGGTTTTTCTCTAATGTGGGTTTCACAACAGCATTTCAACCATGTTATTGCCAGTCTATAATAGCCGACCTTCTGATTTTTAGTTTATTTGGTTTTGCTGAATAAGGGGAGAATCATAGAAGATCAGGGTTGGAAGAGACCTCAGGAGGTCATCTAGTCCAACCTCCCACTCAAAGCAGGACCAACCCCAACTACATCATCCCAGCCAGGGCTTTGTCAAGCTGAGCCTTAAAAACTCTAAGGATGGAGATTCCACCACCTCCCTAGATAACCCATTCCAGTGCTTCACCACCCTCCTAGTGAAAAAGTTTTTCCTAATATCTAACCTAGACCTCCCCAACTGCAACTTGAGACCACTGCTCCTTGTTCTGTCATCTGCCACCACTGAGAACAGTCTATCTCCCTCCTCTTTGGAACCCCCCACCCCTTCAGGTAGTCGAAGGCTGCTATCAAATCCCCCCTCACTCTTCTTTTTTGCAGATTAAATAAGCCCAGTTCCCTCAGCCTCTCCTCATCAGTCATGTGCCCCAGCCCCCTAATCATTTTCATTGCCCTCTACTGGACTCTCCTCAATTTTTCCACATCCTTTCTGGGGGTAGGGGGTGGTAGGGAATGAAATTGGAGGCAATACTTCAGATGTGGCCTCACCAGCGCCAAATAGAGGGGAATAATCACATCTCTAGATCTGCTGGCAATGCTCTTACTAATGCAGCCCAATATGCCATTATGCAATAAGCAACAAGAGCACACTATTGACTCATATCCAGCTTCTTGTTCACTGCAATCCCCAGGTCCTTTTCTGCAGAACTGCTACTTAGCCAGTTGGTCCCCAGCCTGTAGCAGTGCATGGGATTCTTCCAACCTAAATGCAGGACTCTGCACTTGTCCCTTCTTGAACCTCATCAGATTTCTTTTTGGCCCAATCCTCCAATTTGCCTAGGTCACTCTGGACCTTATCCCTACCCTCTAGCGTATCTTCCTGTCCCACCAGCTTAGTGTTATCCATGAACTTGCTGAGGGTCCAATCCACGCCATCCTCCAGATCATTAATGAAGATGTTGAACAAAACCGACCCCAGGACTGACCCCTGGGGCATTCTGCTTGATACTGGCTGCCAACTAGACATCGAGCCATTCCACATACCGATATGAAATATTTAAATTTTATTCATGGATTCATTTTAAATGAGAAGTTAGGAAGCTGTAGCAGTTGGAAGAGCAAATCATACGCATAATATGGACAGGTTCTAGGCAACTGCCCACTCACATATTTCTGCCATGACACTTGCCACATCAGTAGGCTTGCCAGAAATCTGTTCTAATTTTTTTAAATTTTGACAGATATCAATGTCTATTTTTAAGTGTTTTTAACTTTTAACAATCAGAATGTTCAGAGTTGTGGAAAATTATGGGTGGGTCAGACAATATTTGTTTAATGACAGTAACTGTCGAGATTCAAAAAGTTAAATCTTTATAAACCATTAAAGCACAAATTGTCAATATCATGTCAAAATATACAAAGTAAATCTCACTCAATCAAATTCTATGTTCTCAAGCAGCATTTTTCTTACATTGACTATCTGAACATTTAAATTATTGATGGAAATATTTCATCTGTTTATGCCTGAAATCAACATTTGACAAAAATCTAATACTTTGACATCTACACATAAATCCTCATCTGCAGCATACCTGTTATTGAGCCTGATTCAAACCCCACAGAAATAAATATGAGATTTTTCAGCTGATTTCAAACGGCTTTGGATCAAATTTATTATGGGCCTTTCCTCAATTAAGACTAGCCTAGTTGTGCCATATTTTGTGGATGTTTTTGTGATGTTAATTAAACAACCCACCAAGGATGTGCATGGCGTGTGAGCTTTGAGTGTGCATTGGTGGGAGAACAAAATCTAATCACTGGATTATTTTACCCCTTCCTCTTTCTAGTCTGAAGGTCCGATATGGTGCTGGAACCTTAATGTTCCACCATTCCTGCCAGGGGATTCCCTGCCCTGAAGGGTGAATTCCACTGACTAACACTAAATTCCTGTGAAAAGACACTCTTTTCCTACAGAATAAGGGCTAAGTTAATCAACTAAGTTAATCATTACAAATCAATTGTTTATCTGTTCCTTCCACATTTAAGTGAATATTTTATCAATGTAATTTTTAATCAAACCTGACCTAGCCTTTCCACTGCAGCATTAGCGATGCTAATTATAAGTTTGGCTATAAACTTCTATTATATATCGAGTGAAAGAACTCCAGATTTGACTTGGCTTTGACATGCTTTTTCCTCTTACAGTTTCTAATGACTAATTCAAATGGATTGAGCACATTCACAGGGCTTCCTATTACACTCCAGTAAGTAGTCTGCCAATATCATGTTTTAATGACATGGCATATACAACCAGCCTTTGCTCAACCATCCCATGTAACAAAGAACATAGAATTCCATCTGTTAACTGCATCTAAAGTTTGCATTGGGATATATTGCATTCATCTTTGAAATGTCTCTGAAGTTGCTTTTACAGATATAAAATATTTCTTCCTTTTGGAAGTGATGGTGCATATATCTTTCTTTTACTCCAGGGCATTCTGCAAGGTAAGATGTATTTAAAGCAGGGGATATTTACAAAGCTAACATTTGCTATGGCCAGTTTGCACTGCATGAAATCTTTCTGCCATGTCTGGGATGCTGAAAAATATATAGTCTTCTGGAAAACATTTAATGTCTTCAAAATGAAATGACCCTTAAGGGGAGGCGGGGCAAAATGGGTCCTTCAGTAAGCAAAATCATGTCATACTTACAATCCCAGAATTTTACAGTTGCAAATGGAAAATATTTTCAGAGGTAAAAAACTATGGATGGGATTTTCAGAAGTGCTCAGCGTTGGCCTAACAAACACTCATTGATCTCACTGAAAGTCCCACCATAAGTTTACAAAGTGTATTAAGATCTACCAGAGACAAAAATAAGGCACTTAGACCTAGCAACGCTGAGCAGAGCAATGGCTAAATACCTTTACAAATCTGGGCCTAAATGACTTTTGAAAATTATGCTTAACGTCTTCATTGATTTAAGTGTTTGAAAATTTGACCCTTGGTTATATCTTTTCACAAATTTAATTCTATCTTAATCTAACAATGAAATATGGATTATTTAGAATACCTGTTAGGTAGTACAACTAATTCACATCTTCCATGAAATACTTCTAGTGAAGAAAACTCATTATACATAACTATCTTAAAACACTTAAGACAACACAATCAAGTCTATGCAAATCTAATGCTCACAAATCCATAGGACTTGCTATTCAGACTCTCTTTCATGTTTACTTGAGTTAAAGATACAGACCACAATTGATCTTACTGGTACAGAAACTGGTACAATCTGAGGGTGAATCAAACAATTATTTGTATCTTTAATTAAGAATTTCCCAGGTTTGATCAATTTAAAAGACGTATTTAAGCATAGTGGAATAAATTTGCCTATGTGACATCAAGTATGCTACACCAGGGAGAAATTTGGTTCATTTCTTGTATGCGATCTTTCAAATCTCCTTGATCGAGGCAATAACTATCCTCAATGCTTGTAGCATTGCACATATTCAATAGTTGAGCTGAATTTTTAATAGAGTTGTCATCTTCAACTAAAAAATGTTCCACATTTCATGATGATGCCCATTAAGGTTCCTGAGATATTTATTTATTATTGGGCTCTTACCATGACATTCAGGAAGAATAATACATTCTGATATGGAATGCCATGTTTTGGGAAAAGAACACAGAGGGCTGTCTAACATTTCAATAATGAAATAATGAAAGCTAGTGCCATTCTGTATGTGAATAACTGCCAGGTTAAAGCCATTAACTCAGATGTGAAAGTTGAATCTTTGAAATTTTTTTTAAAGTGTTTCAATACTGAGGAAGTAATTTGAGTGACATGAATATTAATTGGTGATGTCACTGCCAAAAACTGTTTCATTTTGTTTAAAGATCCAGTGGTTTGGAGCAGAACTCTGGCTAATGATGAGGGCAGGGGTTAGGAAATCAGGACTCTTGAGGTCTTTCCCCTAGTTTTGCTATGACTCAGGAACCTCTAACAACCTCTGCGTAACATCTCTGTATACTAGTAAGAGTACCACAGCATATTAAATCACAGTGGTGCTGGGAGGTTTTTATTCTTGCATGTAAAGTACTTTGAGATCCCACATAAAATATAGAATATCAGGCTCAGGAGATCATCTAGTCCAACCACCTGCTCAAAGCAGGACCAATCCCCAAATGGCCCCCTCAAGGATTGAACTCGCAACCCTGGGTTTAGCAGGCCAATGCTCAAACCCTCCCCCCATGTTCCAACATGCTTGCTTTTAAATTGGTTACGTTTCAATCACCACCTCAGAGAAAGTACAACAGACTGGGGAAGGCCTAGCTGTTTCTTCAAGTGCCTGGAATTCAACTTCCACCGGGGAGGGGTACCTGAATATGCTATAAGTAAAAAAGATTATTCGGATTAGGGTTAAATATTTCAAAGGATAACTCATGAAACTCAAAGAACAGAGGTAGCTGAATTACAACTATAACAAGTATTGTTAGTGAGTTCCAGTGATAAAACTTAACTAAGGGGCAAATCATACCTCCCATTTCATGGGCATGGAGTGTGTTGAACACAGAAGAACCGATGTGATTCCATTTGCACCACATAGGGCGACAGGATACAGATGACCCACACCTTTTTCATGCCATTGGGGCACAATTCTGCAAGCACAAGTCAGTGTGTAGGAGTGAGGGAAGCTGGGATAGGGTGGGGTGGGAGAGGAGTGTGAGTGTGAGTAGGTTGTGACTATATATTTTCTCCCCAAGACTATGATAGTGGTTGCAGAACTCCTCTGCCGATATGCTACAACATGGGTGAGGATTTTATTTCTGATCCACTGCTCTTGTGGGCTTTGTCCAAGTCCAGTTACTTAGGCTTTGCCAGAGAAGATGATTTAGCCCTAAAATCAAAGGGTCAGCTCTTCAGCTACTGTAAATTGGTAGAGTTCCACTGACTTCAGTAGAGTTACAAAGATTTACATCAGTTGAGGATGTGGTCCCTGGAGTGTTTTTGGCTTTGGATATTCAGTCAAGAAATACACGAAACCCAGTACACTTTTAATAATTCATTTTAAAAATGTGGGTACTTCTAGACAAACTTGTTTTCTTTGATTGGCTTTCAACACCTCCTAGGAACAAACTGAAACTCTGCCTGCGAACAAAGTGCAAAGAGAATCACAAACAATTAAAAAGATATTTATCTTCTTTTTGTACGCACTCCATTTACACAGCACTATAGCTCAGTCCAGTTCACAGCTGTACATAGAGACTCCTATAAACCTTGAAGGCATCTATTTTTAAAGCTATTTGGGAATACAGAAATATCTTGTATCTTCTCATCTGGAAATGTTTTTAGAAATGCCATCTACATGGGCAATGCAGAAGCATGCTGTCAGAAAATAAACAGTATCTTTATGCAAGGCAATTAATTTCCCGAAGGCAGTCCAGTCTGTGAATGACTAGTAAACCAATGGGGCAACTGCCAAGGTAAATATTTACTTGGGAAGACAGGCAGCTATGGAGCAAACAGAAGTTTGTCTTAAATGGTTAGTGTGTGCACGCAGCAGAAAAGGAACACGAATGGTTCTAACATTCACTAGAGGTCTGCACAAAAACTACAAATGTATCTGAACATTTTGAAGTCTTTTTTATGGTATTAATAAGAGCTAAGCAAATTGAACCCTGAGTATTCTTGTCATGACTGTCCTACTCAGATCTGAACCTTAGAGTTCAGAACATGAGAAGCTAGCATGAAACCTCCAAACTTAATTACCAGCTTGGATCTGATATCACTGCCACCAGCCAGAATTCCATTGTCTGGCTCACTCTGGTCTCCCCAAAACCTTCCCTGGGGAACCCCCAAGACTCAGATGCCCTGAGTCTCACCACAAAGGGAAATAACCCACTTCCCTTCTCCCTCTTCCCCTCCAGGTGTTCCCTCCCTGGGTTCCTGGAGAGATATACAGATTCAAGCTCCGTGAATCTAAACAAAGGGATTCCACCCTCTTTACCTCCTCCCAGATTTCCCCGCCCTGGGTACTCTGAGAGATTCCCTGCTTCAAGTCCTTGAAACACAAGTACTGAGAGATCTAATCTCTCTCCCCCCTCACCCAGAGGGTATACAAAGTCAGGCTTAGTAAATCTAACACAAAGAGATTTTCCCCCTCCCTTCGTTTCTTAGCCTTAACCGGTGAAAAACACTCAAACAGGTCTTAAAAAGAAAGCTTTATATAAAAGAAAGAAAAAGGACATAAAATGGTCTCTGTATCAAGGTGACAATATACAGGGTTAATTGCTTAAAAGAAAAAATGAATAAACAGCCTTATCCAAAAAGAATACAATTTAACACATTCCAGCAACTATACACATGTAAACACAAAAAAACAATATAAACCTATTGTCTTACTATCCTTGTACTTACAACTTGGAAACAGAAGATTAGAAAGCCTGGAGATAGAAAGATCACTCTCAGAGCCGAAAGGGTCACCGAACCAAGACAAAGAACAAAAAAAACTCACACCCAAAACTTCCCTCCACCCAGATTTGAAAAAGTCTTGTTTCCTGATTGGTCCTCTGGTCAGATGTTTGGTTCCCTTTGTTAACCCTTTACAGGTAAAAGAACATTAACTCTTAGCTATCTGTTTATGACAATTCTGTAAAAAATCCCCAAATGAAGATTTAGTATAAACTATCACTAAAACCACATTTTAATTTGTTTTTCAGTGAGGTGACGTCAAATTTGACTTAGAATAGCTGCATCTGAAGGTGCAGCAGGTGAGAAGATGATACAATAAAAATGGAGGAAAAGCCACTAAATGGAAAACGATGGGAAAAAAGTGACTTGGGAGATAAGAATATCAACTATTGACTAGTAACTAGAGCTATTTGACATTTTTGAACTAGTAATGAAATTAAAAATTTACGAAAAAACAGGAAAAGGTTTGATGAAAAACTTTTGTGAAGTCTTCTCCCTGGTTTTTGACCAACTGAATTTCAAATTTGTGATGAAATTTTGAGTGTCCAAAGTCAACAGAAAACACAGGAGGAATTTTGGAAAAAATTGTGTGATTATTTCCTTGTTTTTTTTCAGCCAGCTTTGCTATTCATAAGAGTACAAGAATTAGAGTGTGAAGCTCTTCAGATAATGGAATGGTTTGATTAAAAAGAGTGAATTCTATTACTTATGTTGAAAATAACTAAATTCATGCTACTGCATTGGAAAGTTAGGACTTTGACCTTGCGTGGTGTAGCAGCTATTGTGTATGTATATTGTTGTCTCTCTGCTGGATGGAATGTCAGACCTGCTCAAGTGAGATAAGGTCAACTTCTACATGACAAAGCACAAAGATGATATTGGACCAAGCTTAATACTAAATGAAATCCTCTTTTAGCTTAAGTGGTAAGATTCAATGTTTTTAGAGCAGAAGTTCCTAAACTCCATCCTTAGCACTGCTAAGTCCTCGTGGTTACAGTGTGCTGACTAGCAGACAATCGTGAAGTCCAGTGTAACCACAGTATGGTTACACGTAGGATAAAATTTAGGCTAAAATATAAAGGACTATCATTAAAGGACCTAACAGTGCTTACATCGACATTGCACACTAAGCCTGGGCTCTGACTCAGGTTTGAGCCCAAGTCCCGCTTCCTTCCACACACAAATTAGTATGACTCAGGTCAGGAGGCACTCAGCACCCAGGTCCTAGAACCCTGCTGGGTGGGCGACAGAAAGAAGCCTGAGTCCTAGCGTCATTTTTGAAGTGTGGATACAGCTGAAGCCATAGACCAAGTCAGAAGGTATGCACGGTGCAGTATGGCTGCATTAGCGTGGCTGTGAAACCTGGGTTCAGAAATTGTAAACCCAGGTTTACAATGTAGTGTGGATACTCAAGCTTGAAAACATTGATTCCACAAGCCCAGGTACACACTGCAGCTTAGACACATCCTGGGAATTCAGCACACACAGCATATGGCAGGGCTGGGCTTAAGACACATAATTATTTCCATAGACATTGCAACAACTCCACTGGAAATCCTGGACACATAACTGAGAAGTAATGTAGTTGCTCTTCAGAACTTTTGGTGTCTGAGAGGAAATGGCCACTGGAGGAGAGAGAAAGGTCTCCAGCTCGATACATGGGTCTGCCTTTATTCTTTCTAAAGATGTCAGCACTCAGCAGTCTCTTCTTATGGCACAGGATTTTTCTTTTGCTCTGTTTCTTTGCAGTGCTATAGTTCTCATGTAAATTGGATCCAGATGTTCTTTGGAACCTACCTACATTTTACAGTCCAATTCCTACTTTGATGTTTCTTACCTCAGTATATTTGAAGAAGAGGGTACTTCAAAGATAAGTACCTTTGGTGATAAAAAGATAACACTGCCAACAAATAATTTTTTCTGCAAACTTATATATTCCCATTTTCATGGCAATTGAGGCTTAAAACATACATCTGCAAGTCTGGTACACAGGTACAAGCGAAACCTCTTCCTGCATATGTGCAAAAATACAAAAGCTTTTAAAAAGGCCCAGTTGTGGTTCATTCTAAGGTACACTCACCCAGTTTTCCCATCCCTTATTGAAAAGTCCTTTGGGATGAAACCTATAAGGGTTTAATGGAATTTAGTATGATTCTAGAGAGTTTCCTGGAAAAATTGAGAGGATTTAATGGAGATTTGGTAGAGGGAGTTTTGGATCATCTATTATACTCCTATAGAAAAGATACAATTCTTTATTCCAGTGTATTGAAAGATTCAAAAGTGGATTGAAAATTTAGAATGTTTAATAAAATTCTACAGCACTTTTCTAGGTGAGTACATCTGTCCTCAAACCTACCATCTTTGCTGTGATTCTTATAAGAAATCAGACTATAAAAGATTGTCAGAATTTATTTTACCTAGTTATTTTAATGACTACAACAGATATATGAGACACATATGTTTACACAAGCTACATGTATTTAGATTGTATTGCTCCATACGTCACTTATCTCTTAGGGTCCTGAGTCTGCTAATAGCTATGCACACGTTTAACTTCACATACTATGTGTGGTCCATTTGAAGTCAATTGGACTATTCACATGTATTGCATTAAGCACTTACAAAGGTTGTTTCAGAATAAGGTCTAAGAGTTTAAACTTCCTAGACAGAGGCTGTGTCTTCATAAATACTTGTCCAGCACCTAATACAGTGGGGACTCATCCTGATTTGAACCTCTTGGCCTCTCTATAAGTATCAAACAATTATAAATAAAAAATAGTACTATTCACTGGGTGACTAAAAGAAAGCTTCAGCTACTGTATTGTACTCAGTACAAAAACCTGAAACATTAAATAGGAAAGCAGTACTTTGGGGAATGAATTAAAGTACTTGATATGTAGTGGCACTTAAAAAAAAAAAAGTCTACTCCTGCCATCTTATCTTGCTGCAAAGGCTAATCATTCATCCATGAACACCAACCTAAGAAATTATCAACCAGTTCCAGCTTTGCAATTAAAGGAGTTTGTCATCATAATAATTTCACTGAGTGAATATTAAATATATTTTTAAAAGATTAGATCATCAAGTTATTCTTCTGCTTAGGCTGATTTTTGTAAAACAGGCTGTAAAATCTTCACCACAACACTTCCTGCACATATTTCCAATGGTTTGTGTCTCAACTCTTGCTTAGCAGTGGCATGTTATCCACTATTAGATTCACACTGTTCCTGCAAGGGGCTGGCTGCATCCTTAGCTCTCACCAGCTGGCAGGATCAGGCCTGCTAGAATGTTTTATTAAGCTGGCAGTATTTCTTTATACAGCACAATAGTGAGAGCCACATTCTTGGTTGGTATATATCAGTGTATCTCCTATGAATTCAGTAGAGGCATGTGGATTTACACCAGCTCAGAATCTGGGCCTGAGTTGGTAATTATAGCACCATCTGCTGATGACATTAGGAAAAGTACCAATATTGGCAGAGCTCATAATTAAAAATCCTTGTTATAGTATAATATTCATTTTTCAAATACCTTTTGACAGTTTCAGAGTTGTGTTGTGTGTCTCATCAACTGAGGTTCAGTTCCTCACTGCTCTGTTGGGTAAAATGAGCCATATAATCACAAATTATTGCTTATAAATGGCCAGTCATTGGGTTGGTCACTCCTCTGTTCATGCAGGATTGTTCCCTCAGTATATTGAAACGCTGCTTTGTCCCGTATAATTTTAAATGTGTCAGAAGACAGGGCTTCCATCATGCGCTCCAGTAAGGAATAGAGCAGAACCCAGAAGCATTTAGGAGATTATCATGGGATAGGTATATTGTCTCATGTCTTCAGGCTTAGCACATGGTGTAGGACTTATTCTTGATATGGGTGTAGTGTTATTGAATGACAGCTCATCAGAAATCAGATTTGTGTCTAGCCATTTCATAATAACCCATTTATTAAACAAATTGATCCCCAAATCAACATTCTGCTGTTTAAATAAACAAGCCCAAACTGAACATATATGCTTTTATTTTTACAATAATGGATAGGGAAAAAATCTCTTGGTGCATGGTCATTACTTTGTAACAACCTGCCTGTCACAGGCAATAAGTGAGGTACATGTGGCAGGTAATTGCACTGAAGGCTATTACAAATACCCTTTAGGGGCTATAATGACTGAGACTTGCTGACAGATGTCTGAAATAAGAATGATTTGGGGCACCATTGCCCATGTTAAATCTGGAAAAAAAAATTCAAATGAGCTGCTCTTTATGCAGAGTAAAAATTGATGTTGATGTTTTAATTGTTATGAAACTATTAGAAAGGAAAGCAAAATCATTGCAAATTGGTTATGTATGAAATATGGTCCATTCTACACTTATGTGAATAAGCATATAATTATATTTCTTAAGCTATAAAGAAACTTAAAAGCCACACAAGGTGACAAAAAAAGTTTTTCTGAACCAATTCTCTAGCATTAGGGGGCTACCATGCTGTGTGGCTGCCATCTTACATATAAGAGAAAAGGGTACTCATATGTAATAGTCTGAGTTTAACTTTGATATCACTTTTGTCCAGTTTGTCACACCCTCAACGAACGCCAGTCGACGCCACGCCATTCCATTTTGTTGTAAGCACGTTCTTTCCACTTCTGGCCAAAGTGTTTTGTCATGGGATTGGCATAGCACATTTTCAGTCTTCCCAGCAGTTGCTTGTGGTATCTGGGGTGAAAATTCTCTTGCCATTGAGAAGTTAAGGGGATTTTGCTATTGATTTAAGTGGGGCCTGGATTTCATTCCCTATCTGATATACATACTAACACATTCTAGAAGCTGTTTACACAAGTCTCTGACTTTCCTGCAGCAGGGTGAATAGTAATTATAACTGTCATTGTAACTACAAGTCAGGGCCAGATTCTCAGCTAGTGTCAACTGATATGGCTCTATTTACCTTCCTGGAGTGATACTGAAATACACCAGCTGAGATTCTGGCCTTCAGTGTTTCTGTACAAGCCAGTACTGCCTATTTAATAAAACTAGATAGGAAGCAGGGAATCTGAACCCTCCACAGAAAGGTCAAAACCAGAAACTTGATCCACATTCATGGAAGCCAGAGAGGTTTGATTCTAAGGACCTGAATGGTTTGGGTTTCAGAAGGGATCCAGAACAACAAGGGGCTTATTTTTCACTTCCAGTTTGGATACAGCTACATTCTCATGAGAACAGCTGTTCTTATCAGATCTCCCCTAATCCACATAAAAATCAACTGATCAGACTGTTTCTCACTGTAGGCTGAATCTCACAAGAATATTTCAAAAGATTTCAGTCCACTGACTCTGAAGCCTTCCTCAAATTAAACTGGAGCTGAACAACAGCACCTTGGCCTGTTATAGCCTGCACCTTCCAAATCTACCTTATACTGCCAAATTACTGATATGATAAAGTGATAGGAGTCCTTGGAAGATACTTAACTGAGTGTAACAATCCAAAGGAAAGACCTACAATCCAAGCTCATAGTCTATTATGTTTTTAGAGTCCCTTATCAAATGGAAACAATTCTTCAGCTAATACGATTATTGTTGTTAGCTCCAATTGTAAACAGTGGTAAAGAAGACTAAACTAATTTAGGCCTTAGAAATTTGGAGGCATGTATATCAACCTGTTGATTTTTAAAGCAGAATACATTGGTGAATTAAATTTATGGTATCAGGTTTAAACATACACACACAGGATGCATTATGTACCTTGGTTTAAAAGTTCTATTTACTATCATTGTGTAAAGGGGAATGTGCTAATGAAAATTCAAAATGAAGGAAGAAAGATTATGTAAAAACAAAAAAAAAGATTCTCCCTTTCCATCCCCAAGGTGGCCTTTGTGTATATGTTAAATATGTTGACCAGGATTATTGACTGCCCTTGGATAAAAATGTCTGGGAACTTCTTGAACTTTGCAGGAATGTTTTATTGAAAGTTTTTTCCTCAGTTGTACATCAGAAAGTGTCAGTAAACATGGGCTTAATGACATTTGTTTAATGAAATTTAGTGGGGAAAAAACACTTCACTCTGAACTTCAGTGCTTTTTGAAAGTCTCAGATTTAAAACAGTGAAGCAACAAATTATCAGAAGGTTGTAATTTAACTTGATGGGCCAGATCAAAATCTTTCCTTTGACCATTTTTTTCCACAGATTTGTTTTTACATTATAAAATATCTCTTTCAAACATCACAGAGGTTACTTTTTTAGCTGAGGACTGATAGGAAAGACGGCAAGAAAATATTCCCAGAAAAGCTTATATTTGGAAAATGGGAAAATGAGGTCAGTGCTGCTATAAGCTAACCCTGAAAGGAATAAAGCAAATTTTGTGTATGGGTTCTTTGCTTTACTCTCATGAATGCAGAAAGGGAGTGGAAAAACAAGACAGAGAGAGCTACAGAGGTTCTTGTTGTACGCAGCTTAGTGTGTTGTGTTACCAACAGAATAGCTTTGCTGGTTTTCTTTAGGTTAAAAGAGGGGTGTAGTTTAAAGCTAGTGTAATTATTAGGCATATTGAAGTGTGTCACAAATCTGTGGCCATGTAGGGACTTCATGTTTTGGTGAAGTTCTTTGGCTCATGTTATGCAGAAGATGAAAGCCGATGATCATCATGGTCCCCTCTAGCCTTAAAAATCTATGAATCTATTGTTGCCCCTATGCTACACACATGGCAAAACAAAAAGACCACATGAAAAGCCAAACATTTTGTTATGTCATTTTCAAAATGAAATTATTATTAATTATTATTATTATTTTGGGGGGGGGTTCAAAATGGCTCTTCAAAATGTCCTTTAACTTTATTTTAGGAAGGTTTAAAAATGGTCAAGATGAAAACATTTTGTTTCAAAAATGTTAAAAATAAACATTTCATTTGCTCTGAAATTAAAGTTTAAAATTTTTGATTAACCAAAAAAATTCAAAGAAAGTTGCTTTTGGTTTGACCTGAAACAATTCATCCAATTTTTTCAAACT
Source organism: Gopherus flavomarginatus (assembly GCF_025201925.1). Lineage (NCBI taxonomy): Eukaryota > Metazoa > Chordata > Testudines > Testudinidae > Gopherus > Gopherus flavomarginatus. Next base: position 41,933,426 of record NC_066620.1, read on the forward strand.
GTAATAATTTGAAAAATCCATCCTTCACACAACTACATTTATGACTATGACACACTAATGAACAGTTCTAATTCTGCCCAATAAAGGACTCTGCTAGGGATGCACACTACCCAATTATCAATGGTGACCTTCCAAAAAGTAGGAGGCTGATGTTCAATTTAGATGCATTTCCAAAACATAGCTGATCTTCTTAAATCTGCAAAACTGGACAAAATATCTTCTGAGAACAAGTGACCTCATAAAAATCTGGTAGTTCCATTCCTGAATACAATTACCTTGAAAGCAGGCTTTGTATTGGCATTTCAGCACTTCCAGTTCTAGTGCCTACTGGAAACTAGAAGTGAGAATGTTCTATCTAGACATTTCAGAACCTGGAAAGCTTTTGAGTTAAGATCAGTTCTACAGTCCCAGGAGGTAATGGCATGCGTACACATGCAGAGTGTGCCCTATGATAAAGAAGTGATAGGGTTTGGTGGTCATGTATCCCCTCTTCTTAAATATGTTTTTAAAATATATCAAACTCCAGCAAGAAAACCAACTGTAAACTGAATTTTCACATGCAAGCTTTGCTACTGGCTTAAAGTCCATGGTGTGAAGTGGAGTGAGTACATAGATTAAGTGCCCAAATCATTGGCGGAGGCGGTATAATGCCCCCAATGGTAGTTATACCTTTTTAAAGAAGGAGCCTATGCTCATCCCATTGGTGGCAAAAGAAAGCGCTAGCAGCATTAATGTTGCTTCTTAAGTACAGTACATGCATTGGAAGATGGTGTTAGTAAAGGGATATTCTGGCACTCTCGTCTAGCACACTCAAGCAGGGTAATCATATTTTGGCAGAGTATTTTCATTAATTCTTCCAAGATGAACTGGGGACAAAATATGAACATGGGGTTTGTGCTCTTGTCAATTGCCACATAAACTAATAGACTTGATACATCAGTGACATATTATTCATTTCTATTATCTTATTGTCTTTTATACTAAATTGACTCCTTTGCATGTCTGTGGGAGTTAGGTCATTGATTTCTATAGAGCCAGGATGGGGAACTACAGTGGTTGCCATTAAAAAAAAATCAATGGGGTTGTTTGAAAAATTACAACTAATTCCCCTTCTAGAGATGGGAAAGTGACTATGATGTCTCTGTGTGTAGTTCCCATTGGCAAGGGTAACATTATAATGGCAACCACTGTTAGTGCTTGAAGAGTGGAAAGAAACTTATAGGACGTGAAGAAGAGAGACTCAAACTCAGCCTGGTCTAAATATATGTGTGAAGGTAGAAGGTATTGCATCCACTTATATCAGGGCTGAATTTGGTGCACTGCATTGAAAAGCTGGGGCAATTTCTTTGAATCTTAGTAAGAATCTGCAAATTCCTCCCTGCCAAATGGAAACCATACTTCTGTACTATACACTAACTCTTCTTTTGATTGGTTCCTGAAATTTCAATAATGCTTGCAGAATCAGCTCCGCTCTTGGCTGGTTGTGCTTTTGTATATTTTATTGAAATTCCATTTGAGTGGGAAGAAGGGATATACGCTTTAGCTAAAAATGAAAAGACCAGTCTAGCTGAGGGCATGGATTAAGTGACTTGTTTGTTGCTATTCCTTACAGCAAGAGGTCACTTGGATCTGAGAACAAGATTCCAATTTACTAACATGTATCTGAGTTTATCCTAACAGACTACATTTCACATTATTATTGGATTAAGATGGTTACATTTTTCATGTTATAGCATTTACAGCTCCTCTTTCACTCCAGAAATAGTCTCTGCTCTAAATTACAGAAAACACAGAATGTTTACTAATATAGACCTACTGATCCAACTTCTAGTGGTAATGGCCTCTGAAATTATAATTTATTATGCATCCATAATATGTAGATAGCCATGTAAATCATATTAACCCCATTTCCCAAGTTATGAAATGAAGGATCAAAAAAGGTGAAGTGACTTGTTCAAGCAGCCTGAAGCGTAGTGGAATCAGTGTAGACTGAGTCAAGGGACCAGGGCCCTAGTAAGGGTCATTTGAGAAATGTTATGTACTTCTTGCAAAACAACTGATGAAATGAGACATTCTCTTTCTTTGTTTCTTTCAAAATAGTGAATTAAATTGTTTGTTTTTTCATCAAAATAAATCAAATCCAAAATGTTCATTTCATAGTTAAAATTTGCCTTTCAGGGTTTATTTTTCCCTGTCAAATGCTTTTCCCTCTTTTCTGCTGGAAAAAAGGGGAGGGAAAGTGGGAAAAAAGGAACCTCCTAAAAAACTGAAGCAAAATGAAAAAGTGATTGAAAACAAAAGTGTTTTATTTGAAATAAAATAAAAATTCTCATTTCAACCTATTTAATCGGCAGGTAGAGGTGAATTTTTCCATTTTGTGGATCATTCCACAGGTTTAAAAATTGTTTCAATTCCAGAATTTGAATTCCATGAAATTCAATTCCATGAAATGAGATTACAAAACAAATTTTGTTTCTGGTTGAAACATTTTCATTTAGACAAAATGGAACTTTTCATTCCTATTTTTTATTTATTTTTTAAAAGTATACATGTTATTATGTACTGACTATGACGTTGCATTCCATATTTTTTATGGAAATATGTTTATAATCCTATTCAACTTATTAATAAATGATCTGGAGAAAGGGGTAAACAGTGAGGTGGCAAAGTTTGCAGATGATACTAAACTGCTCAAGGTAGTTAAGACCAAAGCTGACTGTGAAGAACTTCAAAAAGATCTCACAAAACTAAGTGATTGGGCAACAAAATGGCAAATAAAATTTAATGTGGATAAATGTAAAGTAATGCACATTGGAAAAAATAACCCCAACTATACATACAATATGATGGGGGCTAATTTAGCTACAACTAATCAGGAAAGAGATCTTGGAGTCATCCTGGATAGTTCTCTGAAGATGTCCACGCAGTGTGCAGTGGCAGTCAAAAAAGCAAACAGGATGTTAGGAATCATTCAAAAAGGAATAGAGAATAAGACAGAGAATATCTTATTGCCCTTATATAAATCCATGGTATGCCCACATCTTGAATACTGTGTACAGATGTGGTCTCCACATCTCAAAAAAAGACATACTGCATTAGAAAAGGTTCAGAGAAGGGCAATTAAAATGATTAGGAGTTTGGAATGGGTCCCATATGAAGAGAGATTAAAGAGGCTAGAATTGTTCAGCTTGGAAAAGAGGAGACTAAGGGGGATATGATAGAGCTATATAAAATCATGAGTGGTGTGGAGAAAGTGAATAAGAAAAAGTTATGTACTTGTTTCCATAATATAAGAACTAAGGGCCACCAAATGAAATTAATAGGCAGCAGATTTAAAACAAATAAAAGGAAGTTCTTCTTCACACAGTGCACAGTCAACCTGTGGAACTCCTTGCCTGAGGAAGTTGTGAAGGCTAGGACTATAAGAGGGTTTAAAAGAGAACTTGATAACTTCATAGAGTTTAAGTCCATTAATGGCTATTAGTCAGGATGGCCTCTGTTTGTCAGAGTGGAGATGGATGACAGGAGAGAGATCGCTTGATCATTACCTGTTAGGTTCACTCCCTCTGAGACACCTGGCATTGGTCACTGTTGGTAGACAGGATACTGGGCTGGATGGACCTTTGCTCTGACACAGTATGGCCATTCTTATGTTCTTAAGTGTGAATATGATGTAACTGAAATATGATTTATGCAAAAGGTCTTTTGTAAGGTATCATTACAAAGTTTATCATCTACTGAGTGTGTTCATCCTATTTGTATGAATGTATTGTTCTTGTATCTGAAGCTAGAAATATGAAGTATTACTCTGAAGTCCTATTCTAACTATGCAAAATGTGGGCCATTAGTGGTGGCTTGAAATCTTGATGGCTCCTATTTACTAGGACAATTTGTTGTAAATGGCTCTGTTTACTTGTAAGCCTTCCTGTATACATGGGTGCCAGCCAGTGAGTAATGAAGTCTCACAGGACATGTCACATGATACTGGAATCCATCTTAAACCTGGTGCTTTTCCATTTAGAAGGACGGGTGGGAAACCAGAGAGAGAGACAAAGGATTCCCGCTTTGTGCCAAAGATATAAAAGGGTGTGGAACCGAACAAAGGGAGCTACCCATCATGAGAAATCCCCTAGTTACCACATGAGCTGGAACCAACAAGAACTGTGCCAGGGAAAAGATTGGGCCCAGACTAGAAATCAATCTAGTCAGTGAAAGAAGCTTTTTGGAACATTTCTAAGGGTGGGAGTTACCTGTATTCTGTTTCTTAAATGTATTAGGCTTAGATTTGTGTGTTTTGTTTTATGTTGCTTGGTAACTTACTTTGTTCTGTCTGTTATTACTTGAAACCACTTACATCCTACTTTTTATTCTGAATAAAATCACTTTTGTTTATTATAGAACTCAGAGTAAGTGATTAATATCTGGGGGAGCAAACAGCTATGCATCTCTCTCTCTATCAGTGTTATAGAGGGTGAACAGTTTATGAGTTTACCCTGTATAAGCTTTATACAGAGTAAAACGGATTTATCTGGAGTTTGGATCCCATTGGGAGCTGGGTGTCTGGGTACTGGAAACAGGAGTACCTGCGGAGTGGTTTTCAGTTAAAGCCTGCAGCTTTGGGGATGTGGTTCAGACCCTGGGTCTGTGTTGTAGCAGGCTTGCATGTCTGGCTCTACAAGGCAGGGTTCCGGAGTCCCAAGCTAACAGGGAAAACAGCCTCAGAGGTCATTTCAGCACATCAGATGACAGTCCCAAGGGGGTCTCCGTGACTGAACCCATCACACAGACATTGACAGAGGTGCTCAGGCCCTCCTATTCTCTATTTCATGTATCTGACCACATGAATTTGGGAAATCTCCTCTTCCAATTTCTACAAAATTCACAAGCTCAAATGCATGTACAAAATAAACTTTTGTGATATTTTGTGAAAACTGAAAAGGGGGATCGGTGGAGAAGGGGAAGTGTTTCAAGACTCACAGTAAATGAGGAGGTGAAATATTTTCCACACGGAAATATGTCACCAGTTTTGCCCTTCTCTGCTATAAATGATTGACAGCAAGGTGAGATATGTACCTATGAATAGAAGTTAAGGCCCCAATACTGCAAACATACATGTATAGTCCTAAACTGAGGCTTTTATTAAGGAAATCTTGCAAGAACAAAATTATGATGAGAGGAATCTAATTACACCCAGTATTTTCTTGTTTCCCTAGAAAAATCTCAGATGCTGTTACACAAAGGTCTGCTTTATAAACATTTTCAAAATATCGTAATTTGGGTTACATTCCGCCCACTAAGAGCACATGATTTTATTGTGATCGTGTGATTTACAGGGTGCTAAAATGGAATCGTTTCTGGAAGAGTATAACAAAAGAACAATATTCAATCAGCTGAAAATTTGATGCTTTCTTGTGGTGTCTGCAAAACTTCTCTTGTGGTTAGGTTGTACTTTATAGCACAGTCCTATAATAGAAAGCCATATTGCCCCAGGGTTAGAGCAATGGGAGAAAATCTCATTGCAATAATTTTTTACAATTTGAGCCCTTGATAAAAACATTTGATAGGCCTAGTCCATGAGATCCATAGAAAATATAGTGTTTTGATTTTGCATGGACCCATGATTTAGGAAGATTAAGCTAATGTTGTACTGCTCATGATGATTCTTTAAATACATTTCAATAATTATAAATAAATAAATAGGTGTTGAGATACCATGGCTGGGGGAAAAGATGTGAAAAATGTATCATCCTTGTATCCCAAATTTTGCTGCTGCTAGTGAAATGGAATACAGTAAACTGGAACATTTGGCAGAATAAAGCACACTGTATAAGAAAGTAAGTCACAATGTTAGATATATTTAAGAAAGATGAGTGCTCAGATTTATAGCCATACAGCAGAAAAAGATTTTTTTCCAGTGTCTCCTAAAAATTTTTTTGGGGGGGTCTGCACTTGATTTCATAGCAGATATTGAAGCAATAGCTCCACTTTTGTTTAGCCCATATCCTCAATTAGACCAGCTTTGTCTAATTTGCCTGAACTTCTGAAAAACATTCTACTGAGAAGAGAGTCATGATCTTTTCTTTTTAAAAACTTCAGACTATACGATACAAAAAATGTTAATAAGTCATGTTAGGTGTGTTGAGACACTCATAGTTTAGACATCAGGATAGCCACGTGGCTGAATTTCTGCTAAAGCACTCTCTAATTCAAACATATTGGTGACCTCAGACTGACTTGCAAACATGTGCATTAGATATCACTTGCCCAGCTAACCTCAGAGAAATAGTAGTTGATTAGAGTAATAGCCCACGCTGGAGGAATGCAACTTTTCTACTAAAATGGACAGAGCCGGACATGGATTTATCTCAATTACATGAGGTACTTACATTTTATACAGGAAAAAGAGTTATTACTGGATGTAAATGCATTGAAAAATATTTCTTTAAAACACAGGGAAGTGAACAAAAATGCTATCCTGTACAACGCCTCATACATATTTCTGGTTGACACATTGATCAGAAAATATCAATGTTTTGTTTTTTGTTCTAGGAGTAAGTAGAGTTTGTAGCAGTTATTGCATTTTGAAATGATGATCTAAAGTAGAAATCTCATGAACCACTTCTTCATTCTTCATAGACATTTGTTTATACAAGCAAATGTAAGATGATCAAGTAGCACAGAAGATTGGTATATTTAAGTTATAATTGTTTTTGCTGGGCCACATACAAGGAGATAAATAGAATATAAATTAATAAACCCCAGTGACTCAAGCTGCCATGTATTGATTCATGGACTATTTATCTAAAGCTTTACTGTCCAACAAAAACAGTCAATGCCATTATAACCCCATGATTTCTGAAACAAAATGACCCAAGAATTGCTTAAGAAAATAAAAAGCTGTAGCTTTTAAGCAGAGGAAGCCACTATCAAAATGGATTCTGGCTTTCAGTGCTGAAAATAAGCACTGTATGTGTCATTTTTAATTTGGGCATACACCAAACAAAGCTCAGGCAATATGCACACTGTTTTTGATTGGAATGGTCAATGGTTTTCCAGACCTTAGATAATGTCGATGATAGAAAAAAGGTTTGATGAAAACGGAATGACTGAAAACCACACCCATCCCCAGCCAAATCCTTAACCAGTTTGTGTGTGATCAGAACGAGAGAAGAACAAATGAAAAATCAAAGGAATTAGAGATGATAGAGCTCTATTAAATTAGATCCCATTTTTCCACCCCATCCCTTCTCGCCAGCTGCAAGACATGGCCTCCAGTTAGAGGATTTATGTGGGATTATACTTCATCTTAATCAAAAGGCCAAGAAGAAGCATGAAATATTTCATATTAGTACATTGCAAATATGCCAGTAATCCATGTGAGATGTAATCCACAAAGTTTTAAATGACCTGAAAAGAAATAGAAACTCCCAGTCCAGTGACACAGTAAGGAGGGTGTTGTCTTTTTGTTGATTTCATTACAGGTCAGAAGAAACAAATCCCATTTCAGTGATTCTATTTTGAACACCCTTCTGAAAGGTTTTTCTTGAAGAGCCTTTAACTTTGAAACCCAGACCTCCACACCCCATTAATCTGCCAGAACCTGGATTTATTCATTCTGAAAAGCCCAACCTTTTCCCCAGGCTTCTGGAGAGAGGAAAGGGTTATGGGTTAGAGAGGTTTGGTGGATATTTATGATGTGGGTATTCCTTTACCTAGCATTGTGAATTTCCATTTATAGGATGGGTCTTTGATAAGAGGAAGGACAATTGAAGAGATGTTTAAACATAAATTTTAATGTATAAATAAGTAGTTAATAATCATTAGGGAAAAGTAGGTTCTACGAGTTTGTCTAGCCTTAGTAAATTCTAATATGTGCAAGACTTGTTAAGCTTTTACATTTTATTTATATAATGAAGATAAATTATGAAGTGTAAAAAAAAGTCATATGGGAATCTAAAGACTGCAGGGAAGTAACCACAGATAGGGTGACCAGATGTCCTGATTTTACAGGGGCAGTCTCAATTTTTGTTTTTTTTTTCTTATATAGGCTCCTATTACCCCCCCACCGCTGTCCCGATTTTTCACATTTGCTGTCTGGTCACCCTATCCACAGCTAGCAGGGCTGAGAACAATAAAAAACAAGTTTAGTTTTTGTTTTGTTTTAGTGTAGTACAGGAGAAAAGACTGAATGCTGGGATAGGCCTATCACGATGAGATTGTTTATAACGGTGAGGCAGAAACACAAATGTTCAATAAATATTTGTTTTGTATTTGGAAAGAAGCAGGATCATATATTCATATCTAGGCAAATTACTTTTTTTTAGAATAATCAGTTCACCAAAAAAATAAATCTTTGCAAATGCAGGTCAAATTCAGTGAATAGTTTCAAATATATATATATATATAAAATTGGAATAAAGTCAAAAAAAGTCAAAACAGTTCATTTCAGCCAAATTGAAATAAAAAAAATTAACTATTCATTTTAAAATGGCATTTTATTTCAACATTTAGCTGAGGTGAAACGCCCTCCAAAATGAGGTCAAATGAAATGATTCACGCACCTCAAAAATGAGTTTCTTGTTTTTCATTTCTCCAAAAAAAACTGAAAATTCAGCTTTGGTTCAAACCTAACCATATTTGGATTTGGATTTTTTGTTTTGGGCTCTAAACTAGAAAAAAAATTCACCTAGCTATGCTCATTTCACATGAGGATGATGAAGACCATGAGTAATTAAGGAAGATGTTAGACAATATTTACAAGGGATACACATACATTTAAAAAGAGCAAATTCAAATAACTTGCACCCAAGAATCCTTAATGAAGGAAGTCTCTGGGCAGCTGATGTTAATTTTTAATATATCTTGGAATAATGGGCAATTTTCAGGAGACTGGAAAAGTGCTAAGTACCAATATTCAGTAAAAGTAATGAATGATCTGGGTAACTATAGGCCGATTTGCCTCATATCAGTCCATGCAAGATAATAGAAAAGCTGATACATGTAAGGGGACTGTCAGCCCCTTACTAAAACTTTGTAGGTTTTTAGGTTGGGCCTCTCCCCACACCAGGAGAAAGGGGAAGGGCCAAAGAGGAGTCAGGATCCTGCTATTGACAGAGCCCTGGCCATTCAGATATCTCCAGACTAGGAGCAATGGGAAGTAGCCAGCATCCCAAGTCAGTCTGATTGACCAGGCAATTGTCCTAAAGAGCCAGTGACACATGTAAAAGAGCACCAGCGAGCAAGGCGATGGTCAGGGATGGGAGCAAGATGCCACTGTAAAGACGTGAGACCAGCTGGGCAGGACCCCACAAAGGGGAGTGAACAACGGCGCTAGAGACAGGAAGGGCCTGCAGAGAGTGGTCTGGGAAATAGAGTCACATGATAAGGGAATGAGAGACAGTCACTCAGACCTCAGCTAAGAAGAAAAAGTGAAGCAGCAAAGAGGGGGCTGAGTTGTGACAGCACCGTAACCCCCTCATCCTACCAGCCTGAGACCAGCTGTGCAGGGAGCTGTAATTAGCAGTGCCCAGGGTTGTTCCCAGCAGCCCACAAGTCCCTGGAGAAGGCAGTGAGTCCTGCTGGGTAACTGCAGCTGGTTCTGTGGAACCTTTTCCAGTCCACTGCTGAGGCAAAGACCTATCTGAGTTATGCAAATCCCAGACAAAGGCAGCACCACCTCCCAGTAAGCAGGGGAGTCCAGAATTTTTTTCTGCCTTTTTCTCTCCTTTTCAGTTGACCCTTGGCTACAGCGGGGTGGGGAGGGATGAGTGGATGCTTGGCCAGTGCATTTAGAAACTTGGAGGTGGGTCTTCTTCAGTCACTAAAGCCTACTGTGGAACAGCATCTAGTGACCTTTTAAAACACGGTCTCTCTTGCAGGGGAAGATTTTGGAGTTGTAAAAAAAAAAATGGGGGCGGGGATCCTGGACACAGCTGTGATAATTTGTGTGGAACTCTCAGAGAAGCCATAACTGGTGGGCAGGAGGGAGGGACATTGTCTCATCACATCCCCCCTTCTCGGGCTATCAAACCAGAGAGCCAAGTTTCACCATCCACAAGACGGTTTCTGTTTAAAGTGTGAGGCTTTGTATGTAGACTTATAGAGCAAATAGTCTTTTCATTCAGGTGTAGGAAGTAGCATATGGATTGCTTTGGTATATTTTGAAATCTGCTAAGAAATTTTATCCCAGTATTAGATTGTTCCCTAGAAAGATAAATCTGTTTTACTTGGTTTAGTGTTTTGTGCATGTGCCCTTTGTAACAGTTTAGTTCAAGACAAAGCTACTACCCCATTAGGGGTATGTTACTTAGTGGGAAACTATCTAGTAACCAAGTGGCAGCACTCCACCTCATAGATGGATCTGATGCAGGTAAGAGAAGCAACTGGGGAGGAGGCCCCATGATCAGAGAGTGAGATGATTTTTTTTTTTAGCTCCCTTGCCATAGTATCCAGGGTTCAGGCTCAGTCTCAGGATCCGATGAGCAGCTGTTATGTCCCTCAAGAGCCTTAAACCCAGTTCCAGAGTGTTCTGGAGACCCAGTAGACAAGGCCCTTCTGGTATAGCCTCACTAGGTAGATCGGGGACAGGAAGTCCCCTTGAGTTACTAGTGTCCCACCCCTTCCCACAGCCAGGAAACCACATCCAGCCTGTTCCTCCAGGTAACGCCTGGGGCAGTGAGGGATGAGTTGCTTCTCAGCCCCTGAGATAACTTAAGGTGAAGTAGGGTCCCATTTTACCATACTCCTACCCCTACCCCTGTTACATATAAGATTTAACTGGTAAAGAACTAAAAGACAGGAATGTAACTAAATGCCTGTCAAACTGGTTTTATGGAAAACAAGTCTTATCAATCAAACCTGATTTCATTCCTAAATTATGAGAACCAATTGCTGGAAGTTGAAACCAGACAAATTCAAATTAGAAATTAGACACTAATTTTTAATAGTGAGGGTGATTAACCATTGGAATAAACTACCAAATGGTGGAGTCTGCATATCTTAATGTCTTCAGATCAAGACTGGCTGCCTTTCTGGAAGAGATCCTTTAGCCAAAAAGATGTTATTGTGCTCAATACAGGGGTAACTGCGTAAGTATAAGGGTATGTGATATACAGGCTAGATTAAATGATAAAATGGTCCATTCTGGACTTAACCTTTGATTCTGTGAATACATGTATATATAAATGTGTCGGACTGCGGCCTAGATTTTGACCTATTCCTATGTACTTTATTAGAAGCTTTAACTCTCTTTAGGTTTTTTTATTTATACAAGACTTTTTCATTCTGAAGTTGGCACACCAACTTCTGGTTTTGATTTATTTCTGCTTGGATGTCAGCACAGCTGATGTAGCCATGGTCAGCCAAGAAAGTAAAAGACCATAATCTTTCCTGAAAATTGCATTTGAAGTTCATGTTATTCAGACTGGTGCTGGAGGGAATGTGTGGGTGTGTGCTGCCTTACTAGCCAAAGCTCATAAAAGCTAGTGCTTCTATGAAAGAAAATAAATCAAATAACCTTTTATTAAATTTCAAATGTACCTCCTAAGAACTTTTAAAAATAATTAAATCTCAAAACTGCCCTTTGAGGTAGGCCACTCATCTCCATTTTGCAGCTGGAGAAACTGAAGTACAGAGAAACAAAGTCACTTACCTAAGGTCACATAGTGGGTCAGAGCCAGAGTCATTATTAGTCCTTTGCTTAGCCATTAAATTACACTTGCTTGCTTAAAAGGTGCATGGAGGTAACCCTAAAGTTTTGTTGGTGTGGAGACAAGATGCAAGCTCCTTCAAGCAAATGCATGGTTGTTCACATGGTCCATATGGAACCAAACACAACTGCTTTGTCTTGGAAAGTCACCAGAAATCGGACAACACATAAAATTTAAATAAATAACTACTCTGAAAAAAATCTGCTAACTTCTACAGGAAAGGAGAATATACAAACAGTTGTACTCATGGTTCTAGGATGATTGGAGGGCAGATTACAACCTTTTCACTTTGGCTTTGCCAGCCCATCTAATGCTTTTTGTGTTCAGCACCCACCCTAGTTTTATAGGGATTTTATATATAAATTCATCTGCCTTGAGAGGACTCTGTGGTTCATAGTCAGAATTTTGAAAGTCTGGAGTTCCAGGTGCGGATTCAAATGAAACTGTGGCTCTGTAAAGGACATCTCTCTCTCTCTCTCTCTCACTAGATTCATATGATCTTTCATTTTCTTTATACTTATATGATCTCTTGCTTTCTCGTCTCCTTCCTGCCTATGATAACTGTTTCCTATCTTGCACTTTTGGGTGGAATGAAGTCAGGGGGAATTTTGCCATAGGCTTCAACTTTGACTTCAATGCGGCCAGCATTTCACTTTTCATCTTCCAGTCTTGCCCCTTTCAGGACCTCAGAACCTGCAACTGGTTCGTCTTTAATCTTTCCTCTCCCTGATTAGCATTAAAGTTGCTATTATTTTGTTCCCCCACATACAAAGAGCAAAACATATACTTTCCGTTCATGTAACTTTCAAGTGGGGGAAAAGAAATGACTATAAAATCTTCATGAGGAAGAATGTAGGGACTCTCTCACCCCAAGATCCTCCACCTTCAATTCTCTCATAGTTTTGCTTCCTAGCAGGCTTCAGACATTTAAAGGTGTAAATATATAAAAAACAGAATCATAGTTAAATGCATCACAGTGACCAGTAACATCTTTTTAATGATAGACGTTAAACATTGCTTAGATTGGAGGCATGCATTTCTATCTTCAAATGCACAATATATGTTTATCCTTGACTGAATTATTTGGTTTAGGGGCTTTGCTTCCCCCTATTTTCTCTCTCCATTTTATTTTACCCTATGCATTCTGCAATCTCCAATAAAATTGCCATGATAATCTAGCACCCATTACATCTGTATGTTTATTTTCTTGTGGTGAGTGATAATTGTTCCTTTTATTATTTATGTTTTAGGTACATTCATTCATTCATAACTCAAAAGATGCCGAACTGGCAGACTTGTTGAGACAAATGCTGCTTGACAGAGCAGTTGAGTTGAAGACATACAGGAAAACATGCCTAGTCTCACTAATATTGCCAAGGTCACAAAAATGAAAAGTGCCCTTCTCTTATTACTTTGAAGGAAGTAAACCTTCTAGGAAGACAAGCACTTATTTTGATTTATATGTTTTAAATTAGATTAACTTTTAAATGAAAAACATTATGATTTGGAATGCACTTGAGCAGGGGAAAAAACTTCACAAATAAGATTTTCTCATTGGCAGCAACAGTAATCTAGACCTAATTTATACCATTTTTCACTTGTTGGTGGCTTTATGCACTGGCCTTTTGCCTCTGTTCCTGGAGACCAGTGCTCAGATCTAGTTAAGGTCACAAATGATTTTTGGGGAGCTCAGCCTAATCCCTAATGGATGTTGAATGTTCATATTATAAAACCACCACACATCGCACAGCCATTCAGCATAAAGAATAGTCTGGATGAGAGAGATGCCCAGGCGTGAGTAATTGGAAGTCAGATTCACTAGGAAAGGAAGCGCTTTCAATGCCCTAACCATATTCTGTCTGTCTCCAGCTTTCTCTTTTCATTTCCCAGTCAGCAATATTGACCAAAATTATTTCATATTCCTGCTCACTGGCTAGATTCTGCTTGTTTGATTACGAAAGAGCAGAATCTGACCCATGATATTATATAATGGGGTCCTGGGGTTTGACTGAGACCTGTAGTTACAACAGGGATAGAAAAATAGTAAGTGTCCAGGCTTCAGTGCCTAGAATTTAAAGGGGGGGAAAAACAGCATTCAGCAGTAAACAGGAAAGTGCCCCTTTCCATTTAGACTGCATGAGATCTACACAACATTAACCCATTCTGCAGCTCTCAGAACTAGGAGATTAAAGTGCAGAGATTAAGCATCAGAAGTTTTGAAAGCATCTGTCTTCATTTTTAAACCATCTAATCAGTATTTCTTCCTCTGTGGAAGAATCCACTGTGCATGCCTGGAAATTGAAGGAATGTAGTCAGCTTTCAGGGCTTCTTAGATGTTGGAGTGAAGATTCTTCTCTGTTTCTTCCCTCAGTCACACTGAGTAACAAGTGAAGCCACGGGGGGCGGGGGGAGTAAACGCTGGTGTGAAACCATTATGAATGACTCTGACCCTTAGATTGCTTCCTTGCTATTATTTTATTATTGATCATGGTATCTCTCATCTCGGGAAACACTTCTTAATTAACAAGCCATTAGCTTCAATTTTGTCTCTATGCTCTGAAGTCAACAGGGGTTATGTGAGCACGAACAAAGACAAAAGGAGGCCTGGAACCATACCTTTTACTTTTAGATTTCCTCACATAGGCCTACAGATTGCTCCTTTTTCAATCAATAAGGAAGAAGAAACAATATTTTTATTGTCAGGAGATACTAGGCCTAATTAACCACTGAACAGTTACCAGGGAATTATACTAGGATGCAACTGGAGTAATGCAGAGGTGAATTTGACCCGCTATATTTTAATTAGAGACATCTGATCCATGATATTCAGGCTTCAGTCTGGCTTGTGACTCCGCCCCCCCACCCGCACACACACACACACACACACAGAAAAAGTATCAGAGTCTTTAGATTTGGGGTTCTGGTTTGGCTCATTTATTGAGCTACAGCACAGAACTGAATACAAAAAAACTATGCTATTTGCATATCAGGTTTAAATGTGAATGCATAGTAGAGCTGATTTTAAAATTTTCAGCTAAATGATCATGCAAGGGGGTTGCCTTTTTGGATCAATTTATATACAATTGATAAAAAAATCCATAATTTTTAAGCAGTTTTAAATCATATCAAACATGTCAAACAATAAAATGTCACCCCTAGAGATAGCCAAAAGTTCTCTTCTGTGTTAGCCTTTCCTCAAGAAGTCTACAGATTTTAGTTTGATTTTGCAACATTAAAGCCATTCCCGGTTTTGCTCATCTCGTTCACTCTAATGTAAACAGTAACGTTATTTTCATATTTTTACTGTATGTTCAAGTTAACACTTGAAAATGTAGTTCAATTGTTTATAATTCCCCAGGATTAGTTATTGAATGAATAGCCTATATCCCGCCATGACTCAGAGGTTACATTTACACAAGCTTGGAGTGTTTTCCCCAGCTCACGGACACATACTCGTGGCAGCTTAACCAGAGGTAGCACAAGCACAAATAACCATAAAAACAATGAGGAGTCCAGTGGCACCTTAGAGACTAACAGATTTATTTGGGCATGAGCTTTCATGGGTAAAAAACCCACTTCTTCAGATGCATGGTAGAGCTGAAAAAGTGGGTTTTTTACCCACAAAAGCTTATGCCCAAATAAATCTGTTAGTCTTTAAGGTGCCACCAGACTCTTCGCTGTTTTTGTGGATACAGACTAACATGGTTACCACTCTGATACAAATAACCATGTAGCTGCAGTGGCACAGACAGTGGCACAGCTCACCCATATTTACTAAAAACCTGAAACTGGTAAGTACATACTTGACTCAGTGTAGACATAACCTTCCAATTTTCATAGGGTTCTTTTCTTCAGAAAGCTACAGAGCTGAAGTGTACCATTGGGAACCACAGCACCACTCTATTTCAGCATGCCTATCACCCTTTCCACTGCTGACCCTTCATACTGAAAAACTTTCAGGACCAGATTCATTATGCAATATCACAGGTGTCTGTACCCTTAACCAAATATTTCCCGTGAACAAAATGGCCACATTACATTATTAATTTGTTAATTATTGTAACAAAGTGACTCACCAGCCAGCCTTGTGACTAGGCACAACGTTGTAGAGCCTGCTTTTCCATTGCCCCCTCTGCATAGCCTTGCAGGTCTGTTGGTAGTCCATTTTGTCTTGTGGTCTCAGCCCTCCAGACAGGTCACATTAAGTCCAACTCTTTCCATGGTAATCACAAAGTCCAGCAAAACAATAGTCTATTGACCGCACACTGGGTCTTCAGTCTGAGTCCAGACAATTGCTCCTACCGCTTGTGTTACAGCCTTCCCAGTGGGCCAACAGGAGAACTCAGGGCCTTCCCCTACTCTGGGTTCCAGTACAAGAGACCCATAGCAAGCAGCCAAGGCATGTCTACTCAGAACCCTTGCTGCCTCCCTGGACCACTACCTACCTAGGCCTATCTTCTTCCTGAGCTCACTGTGTGTCTGCGTCTCTCTCAGGGCCTCCTCTCTTAGGCCTACAGCAAAGGGCTTCCTAGCACTTACTACAGCTATCTTGCTCTACTGCAGATGAGTTTTCTTGTCCCTCCCCGAGATTTCTTTCTTTCCTTATAACTGTGTCTTGCATCCGAAAAACACCCAGCTAGGCCTAATATAAAATTGGGCCTGGCCCTTCTTCCAGGCACCACTAAGTGTGATAATTGGGCCCTCGTGCTCCTATTAACACATTGTTTGCTAGTGTTGGGTTCATTCCCCACATCAAAATTATTTATAACTGATTTGTGCCTTTGGGGCCTGATGCTGCTAAGCTCAGATCCACAAAGACATGTAAAATGCCTAAAGCCCAATTTAGGCACCACTGGGATCCACAGAATCCCCGCTCAGATACCACCTAACCCTGTAGGCACCTGAACTAAGTCTGTACCTATATTTTCAGGGTAAATGTTCCCTAGGTGCCTAAGTTTCTACCTCTGGACACATTCATTGCTGCCTCGCGTGTGCCTGAACACCTATCTCACACCTAAACTCCAGGGCAATCCTTAAACCTGGTGAAAATATCACCTGGTGAAGATATCACCTATCTCATCTGTGGGGCCAAATCCAGTAGGCATGCACTAAGACAGGGATCAGCAACCTTTAAAACGTGGCCCGTCAGAGTAAGTACCCTGGAGGGCCGGGCAGGTTTGTTTACCTGCCACGTTCGCAGGTTCGGCCGATCGTAGCTCCAACTGGTCGCGGTTCGCCTCTCCAGGCCAACTGGGGCTGTGGGAAGCGATGGCCAGCACATCCCTTGGCCCGCACTGCTTCCCACAGCCCCCATTGGCCTGGAACGGTGAACCGCGGCCAGTGGGAGCCGCGATCGGCCGAACCTGCAGACACAGCAGGTAAACAACCGGCCCGGCCCACAAGGGTGCTTACCCTGACGGGCCGTGTGGCAAAGGTTGCCAATTCCTGTGCTAAGCACATCTAATTCTGCACAAAATGGTAGGAGTCATGGGGAGTGGAGGCAGAAGAAAATGACCTTATAATATTTAGTCCAGTAGGATACTCAGCTGTGATATGGGAGAACCCAGTTCAATTTCACTCCTCTACCTGATGTGGAGAAGAGATCTGAGTATAAGTTTCCCCCTCTCAGGTAAGTGCCATAACCACTCAACTATGGGATATTCTGAGTGGGTCCCTCCCAATGTCTCTTGTTGAAACTGTTCCACTTTGCATAACTAAGTAAATAATTAAATATGCACTGGGCCAGAGAAAGAGTGGGAAGAATTTGATAGTCCAGTGATCAGATAGATCTCTTCTCCTCATCAGGCAGAATTGAGCCAGGATTGCTCACATCTCCCAGGTGAGTTTCCTAACCACTGGCCTAAAGGTTATAAGGGAGGCCACCCCCGCGGTTGCTGCCTGCTCCTATCTTGGCACTCTCTGGCTGTTGTGTGTGGAGTTAGGCATGTGCTGCCATTGTGCTTCAAGGGAACAACTTAGGTGTCTGACTACAGGAGAGGGATCCCGGCTGTGCATCCCACACAGAGATAAGCACCTCACCCCAACCTGGACCTACGTATTGATTTTGGAGAGAGGAACAGGATTTAGGAGACACCCCTCTCATCACATCAGCTATTGCCTGGCTTGGTGACTCCCCACCTAACAGACTGGCTTTTGTGGATCCAGTTGCCAGGTGCCTATCCTTCCCCATGCATTATATAGGGAACCTACATGCCTAACTCCGGGTTTGTGGACTCCACTGGTTGGTGAAGCACCTAAAAGTGAGACATTTCAATGCTGAGTATTGCAACCCCTATGTCACTTTGTGGATCTGGGCCTGAATGCTGTACTCGCCACAACCAATTGTGGGTGCTCAGTGGCTCATAGGAGGCACTTCGCACCTTGAAATATTGGGTCTTTTACACAAATAAAATGAATGAAATTTTACAGTAGTTACCAAAACTGAGCTAAATCAGAAAGCGTTAGAAGCAGTTGCCGGCTGAGGAAAATAAGGCTCTGATCTCAGAAAGGCTTAGGTACATGCTGAATTTTACACATTATAAGTAATCCTTTTGGAGTTTGATGGGTTTTCTCCCAGAGTATAAAGTTAAACAGATGTCTAACTATTTGAAGGATCAGGCCCTAAGCTTGGTAACAATTGTGACTTAAGGAAGTGCTTGATGCCTTTTGGACACTGAAGCTTGAAATTACATCAAATATTTAAGTATGACGATGGAATTCTTTTAGAAGGATCAATCTGTGCAACTGTCCTTACATTTCTATTTCATAGATCCTTTACAATATAAGGGCACAGAATTACAATTTTCCATTTGGAAGAGTAGTGGGTCCTGTTAAGCATTTTAATATCAAAGCAGGTAAAGCAGGCTAGAACTAGCTCTAATGAAAGTGCCTTCTAGCTTTTTTATGTTTTATTTCCAGCTGAATAGCACTCAAAAGTGCAAAGTTCTTCCATGCCATTTACAATATTAATGAAATTATTTCCAATCCAAATCTTTTTACTTAATTCCCAGTAGGCAGTGGGATAAATAGGTCAGTGGCGAGAGACAACGTGCAGCGGGGGCTGCACTGATGGACCAGCAGGGGGAGCAGCCACCCCCACATGCTGCATCTTTGCCCCACCACCAGCTGTGCACATCCACCCCCAACATCGGCCACTGGACCCCCTCACACACTCTCCGCTGTTGGGTGGGCATCTAGCGAGCAGGGATCCGGCCAACAGCAGGAACCACCAGTACTAATGGGGTGGGAGAGACAGAAAATACGGGACAATTTGCCCGTTTTTAAGAAAAAGTTGGGACACTTGCAGGAGGGCTTAAATATGGGACTGTCACTTTAAAAATGGGATGTCTGGTCACCCTAGTCAGTGCCAGGGGAGTCTGACTTTTGGAAAATAAGATCTGAGTCAGATAGTTGGCACTGAAACTGTTAAGACCGTCACAATGGATTTTCAAGGGTTAAAGAAAGCCTTTAGCTATCACCTTGTCTTATCCTTTCATGATATTTGGCCTGCTGAATGAGAACGACTTTACTTTGTGGTTTCCTGACTCAAGATAGTGTATGTCTGACTATCCTTTTTAAATGAAACATTTTGAATATCTTTATTATAAACATGCCAGAGTTTTTGGTGGTGATGTTTTTCCAGGCAGTTTTAGGTCAGCTTAATCCAAAATGATATTCTCTAATATTTTGCATATGAAGAGCTTAAAAAGCTTCCCAACTAGCAGGGACATTTTAAAGCAAGATCTTTTTTCTGTTTGTCCTATTGTACCTGCTATAAGAATGTATTGTAACTGGCAGTTACAAACCATTGACCTCACATTTAACCTCCTACACAAATATGCACAATAAGTGATGTCTCTCCAGACAAGACATAACTATTCAACTATGAAGAGCAAAACATTTAGTCTGCTAGTTGCTTTCTGTACAAACTGCATAATTAACGTTTTGTCCTGTAATTTTACAAACAAAACAAATAAAACTGTTTGTAATCCAAAGAACAGGAAAAAGAAAATCAAAGGGGGAATAGAAAAACACAGAACGTTTTGGGTTTAAAGAAAAAATGCTAAAATGAGATTGTTACCTTAGCAGAAAGTTACCTTTTCCAGAAATAGCACAGCAATGAGTAATTATGAAAGCAATGACAGTACAAAAGTCTAGAGCATGAAATCTTTCCATCCATTTTTAAATTCTCCTGTCTTTTCTCATTGTAATTATTAATGACATTCAGAAGCACTGGGGCCAAATCCTGTGAGCCACACACAGCCTTTTCTTGGGCAAAAAGCCCATTGATGCCAGTGGGAGGTTCGTCTGAACAAGGACAATGCAGGAACTGGCCCTTAGTGACTCTGAATTATGAGAAATAAAAATCCTATGGAATCAATCTGAGTTTGATTTTTAACTCAGATAACATTAATATTGTTTAACGATCCGGGCTGAAAAGGTCCAAGTGAAAAACATTCAGACACTTTGAGGAATTTCATGCCAAATTAACAAGTACTGACACTGCATCTCATTTGTTCAAACAGCACATTTGAACTAGACCATTTTTTAAAAAATCATGGGCCAGATTCTCAGGCTTATGAGGGCTACTTTATGTTTCTCTAGTGATTCAGTGCTTCCCTAAATCTTCTACAGTATTTCCCTTGTGTTAGGCAACTTCCCGTAGGTGATGCAGAGCTGGCATTAGGGCTCAACCTATCCTTTGCCACTGTCACCTGTAGAGGATCCATCTCATCCTGGTTCTTACCGAAAGTACAAGGGGCAGGGGCATGGCTCCTGAGCTAAAGAACAAGGAGTGTTTTCAGGGGAAGGAGCCGAGGCTGGGACAACCCTAATCCAAGGCTACTGGAACTGCTCTTTGGGGCATCTGACAGCCAATGCAAGTTAGAGCTGGCTTGAATCTGCCCTAAGTTGTACCAGACTGGGGCCCAAAAGTGCCAAGGCAAAAGAGATACAAAAGTGTCTTAAAGCTACTTGTTTCCTCCCTCTCCAAAACATTGTGAAAGCTGGTCTCCACCTCCAAAGCTAGTCCCATATATTAAAATTAAGGTCTCAATCCCACTCCCATGGAAGATCGTAATAAAACAAACACCCACTGGCTTCCTGAGGAGAGGGCCTATTATACATGCCTGCTGGTGAATACTCCAGCGTATGAATTATTTAACCACTTCCTGGCTGTCGTACATGCCTGTTTTTCATTTCATCGGCAACTCCACTGTGAAAACATAGATAGTATTTAGTTAAATAAAGACTGACAAAAGAGCACGTTAACCTCCACCCTTCCAACAAGAAAGAGAACAAAATGGGGAAATCCACATTAGAATCAGAGCAGAATAAAATGAAGTGTAATGTTTCATTTTAAAAATCACCAGTGGGCAATCATCAGTTTTATTGGTTAGAGGCTGGACCCATATTCCCCAAGTTGAATAAGCGTTAAGCACGTTTGCACAACTGAAGTGCAATCATATGTGAGTTCAAACAGATTGTGCTGGTTGTGGGTGAAAGCTTCGTATTTTATTGTTTAGAAAATACGACCATAAACATTTTCCAAGAAAAATGTTATTACTCTAAGAAAAGAGCAGTACTACATAAAAGGCATTTTTAAAATGGAAACACAAGTTCCTTTTGACCTCTGCCTCTACCTGAACAACAAGAATGTGGTGAAAATTATAAAACAAATTTCCTATATGGTTTTAATGTTAATCATATTCTTCTCCATGTGTATTATTTTCAACTGCAATTTGATGGTGAAAACTTGGAAAACTCTGTCTCTTTAAAAGGTTACCTGGTGCAACTGAAAAGGGTAAAACAATCCTTGTC
Source organism: Gopherus flavomarginatus (assembly GCF_025201925.1). Classification (NCBI taxonomy): domain Eukaryota; kingdom Metazoa; phylum Chordata; order Testudines; family Testudinidae; genus Gopherus; species Gopherus flavomarginatus. The sequence goes on from NC_066620.1 coordinate 41,954,953, forward strand.
ATTGGCCTTACCCTTATTATTTGACTTTGTTTTTCCTCAGTTAATAGTTCGTATTGTTAATGGCCAAATAAAATAGTTAAATCCTCAGGATTGTCTTATTTGTTTACAGTGAGCTATGTTCTGAATGAAGAATAAAAAACAGATCATCCCACTTAAGTAGCACCTTACCCCTTCAGTAGTTCCACTGATGTTAGCACTACCATGGGGACATCAACTGATGTTCCCCATACCTAGACTGAGCAAGCGTGCCCGGAAGGAGTAATCAGTATCAATATGTTTTAATTCTGCTCACCTGAGGCCTGCCCATTAACTTTCATGGAACCAGATTTCAATCCAGAGGAGAAAGGTACTAAGTGACATGAGTGAGGCATGAAAATTAGGCTCTTGGACCTAGAGGGAGCAAATATTCAGCTATTCAGTCTATCAGGTTGCACTTGAGTCATGGTAACATGTTTTGGACAACAATGTGGTGGAGGGAAGTTTGACAGCTGATAAAAGTACGTAAATATCTTGGAGAGGGGAGGGGAATCAAGTTTTGCTCATCAGCAACTAACACTGGCAAGATGTGAAGAAAAAGCAGCAGCAACCCAGGAAAATATCCAGACGGGTGTCATTGAGAGAAGGGCCTCAACTGAACTTCCCTTATTGAGACAGAATTTTGGTTCCAGGATGAGCTTTTGTCGTGTTAGAAGAATTCCACACTGAATTAATGAAAAAAAAAAAAAAGGTTGTAGAATGGTATTATTAAGCAATGCTGAAAACATTTCAATAACACTACTGTAAGTGGGAATGTGTGGGAGGATCACTTACCGAATATTGTGTGTTTATGAGGCTAGTGGGAACAGGATATGAAAGGTGAGCTGTACCATGAGCAACCAGGATCAATATGTTTTCATGTCACTCACCAAGGGCCTTATGTTGGACCCACTGAAGTCACTAGCAAGACTTCCATTAACAACAACAGGATAGGATTTATCATCTGAACAGCAACCACCATCTCCATTGTGAACCAGATAGTCAAGTGCTCACACCCATGACTGGGACCAGATTTTCAAAAAAGCCACTTCCATAAGCACCAGATTTTCAGATGTGCTCAGCACACAACAGCCCCTATAGCAGTGGATGGGCAACCTCCGGTCCATCGGAGTAATCTTTGTGGGGCATGAGACATTATGCTGATGTTGACTGCCCGCAGGCACAGCCCCACTCCCCCCTACAGCTCCCAGTGGTCACGGTTCACCATTCCTGGACAATGCAAACCGTGGGAAGTGACGGCCAGCACATCCCTGCAGCCTACCACTTCTCACAGCTCCCATTGGCCAGGAACAGTGAACCATGGCCACTGGGAAATTCAGGGGGCTGTGCTTGCCAACAGTCAATGTCAGTAAAATGTTTCGTGGCCTGCAATCAGATTACCCTGATGGGCTGCATGCAGGTTGCCCACCACTTATGACCGTATTTTCAAAAGAACTCGCCACTAAGCGTGTTGAACTTTCTTTTAAACTTGACCACTTGTGTCAGTAAATGGGAGTGGAGCTAAATCTGGCCATATGGGCTTTAATCTGGAAGAGGGGGGGAGAGAGAGAGAGAGAGAAAGTGTGTTTGCAGGTGATACCAAGCTGGGAAGGGTTGCAAGTGCTTTGGAGGATAGGATTAACATTCAAAATGATCTGGACAAACTGGAGAAATGTCTGAAGTCAATAGGATGAAATTCAATAAAGATAAATGCAAAGTACTCCACTTAGAAAGGAACAATCAGTTGCACACATACAAAATGGGAAATAACTGCCTAGGAAGGAGTACTGTGGAAAGGGTTCCGGGGTCATAGTGGATCACAAGCTAAATATGAGTCAACGGTGTAACACTGTTGCAAAGAAAGCAAACATCATTCTGGGATGTATTAGCAGGAGTATTGTAAGCAAGACACAAAGAAGTAATTCTTCTGCTCTACTCTGCGCTGATAAGGCCTCAACTGGAGTATTGTGTCCAGTTCTGGGTGCCACATTTCAGGAAATATGTGGACAAATTGGAGAAAGTCCAGAGAAGAGCAACAAAAATGATTAAAGGTCTAGAAAACATGACCTATGAGGGAAGATTGAAAAAAATTGGGTTTGTTTAGTCTGGAGAAGAGAAAACTGAGAGGGGACATGATAAGAGTTGTCAAGTACTTAAAAGGTTGTTACAAGGAGGAGAGAGAAAATTTTTTCTTCGTAATCTCTGAGGATAGGACAAGAAGCAATGGGCTTAAATTGCAGCAAGGGTGGTTTAGGTTGGACATTAGGAAAAACTTCCTGTCAGACTGGTTAAGCACTGGAATAAATTGCCTAGGGAGGTTGTGGAATCTGCATCATTGGAGATTTTTAAGAGCTGGGATGATCTAGATATTACTTAGTCCTGCCTTGAGTGCAGGGACTGGACTAGATGACCTCTCGAGGTCACTTCCAGGTCTATGATTCTATTGGGGGGTGGGTGAGAACCTGGTAAAAAACAATGGAAGGCGGATAGTTGGTGAATATCAGCAAGTAGTGATGGTAGGGGACTTGTATATATTACAATAGACTATGTTTTGGATGCATTTCTGCTCTTCTAAGTTATACTCCCATATTTGCCCCTCATTAATTCACAGTGACAGTGAAAAGGATTTGATATATGCATCTCTCCTCTCTCTGCCTTGTATACTGATTACAGACTACAACTCCCATGCAGAACTGTGGTCATGGGATTTCCAAGGTACACCACAACAGATCAGCTAGAGGGAAAACTGCAATGAATTATGGGAAATGTACTGTGGCCTGGCAGCCAGCTCATTGGGAAAAATGGGGGTTTGAGGCACTGATGAGGTCCCATGGGAACTCAGACTGACAGTTTAATGTCAACATAACCCAAAGCTAAATATTTCATTTAAATTTTTCTATGATATAAGTTAAAAAAATGCAAAATTATGAAAAACTGATTTTCCTGCAGAAAATTTTTGGTTTGTAGAAACCATATTTTCTGCTGAAAAACACTGACTGAAAATTTCTCACCAGCCCGAGAAGGTTTTTATTTGGTGTTACAGATCTGAGAGTTTGCTGGTCATGCAAATTTTGATTTGCTTGAGCAATTTAATCTATGTCCAAAATGTCAGTGCAAACAGAGGGGCAATGAGATATGATTTTTATATAATTATCCTTTACAATTTCATTCAAATGCACTTCAGACTAAACTTGATTCTCTTTAAACTTGACTAATTTAGCACTTGTGATAGGCTAGATTTTTAAAATGTATTTGTTAGCATTTGGTAGATAACACTGGAAATGAAATACCGGCCAATTAACTAGCGAGAAGCTGAAGGTTTTGATTTTGTGGAACATTGGACCACATTCTAGTGGAAGAAAGGTCTGAGTGAATTGGAAGGCCTGCATCTCTCAGGTAGGGGAACTAATATTCTAGCTGCAGCAGCCGCAAAGGGATTAAACTATCAATGCAAGAAGAGGGTGCTAAAGAGAGAACATGGTGCTAACTCAAACTCAGCATCTCATGAACAAATTGAACCAATGTGAAAAGAAGAAAATTTTCAATTAGTGCTAGGAGGCTTGGCGAAAAGCAAGAGGAATTGGAAATTTTCATTGATGAGAAGACATTTGATTTAATTCATATTACCTCATATGTGTATGATTAGAATGTTAAAATTTTTGGTTATAACCTGTTCAGGAAGGACAGAGCAGGTAAAAAGAGGGTGGTGGTGTGGACTCTATATTAAAGCTGTTCTCAGTTATTGATATATCAGAAATTCAGGATCTTGAATGCATATAGATCAACATGTCAGCTAATAAAGCCCAGGAGGGGTTACTGATGGGGGGCTATTACAGCCCCCCGAATCACACCAGAGAACCCTTGTCTATAACATGGGAGACATATGCTGGAGGTTTCATGCAGCTAGTAGTGAAGTATCATTAGTTTCTAAAAGTTACAGGTGATAATTTTCTAAAATGAAAAGGTATTGCACCCAACATGAGAAATATTTTGAACTCATTATGACGGATACATGTGTATTATTCATTAAACTGGAAGCTGGTGTTTGCCTAGGGACTAGTGATCGTACCCTCATTACATTCAATGTGGGCAGTCCCACTCAATAATATTTACTTACTTACACACACGATTCTTCAAAAACCCCATCTTAATTCAGTGACAAAGTAAAGGCAGCAAATAGGAGGGGGAAAAACCCAATAAATATGTGGAAAAAGGGGTATTAGATAGCAATCAATATAAATTAGAAGTTATGAAGAGTAAAAAATTGATAAGGGAAATGTAAAGACATCCAGGAAAAACCTATGGCTTGTAGGGCTAAGGACAATAAGAAGGGTTTTTGGTTTTTTGTATTTTTTTAAGTATATTCAGAACAAAAACAATCCTAGCAATGGTATATCCCCACTGCTAGATAGAAATGGTAATATTGTTCATAATGATACAGAGAAGTTGAAATAATATTGCTCTTCTCTATTTGGAATGAATCAGACTGTTGTTCTTTTATCACATGAATATGATGAAGTACTTTCCAGCCCATTAGTAACTAAGAAGGATGTTAGGCAGCCAATCTATTAGAGATAAATATTTTTAAAACAGAATGCTCCAGTTAACTTGCACTCAAGAGTAACCAAAAAAAAATGGCTGCAGAGATCTCTGGCCCAATTATATTAATTTTTAATACATCATGGAATATTGGGAAAATTTCAGAAGACGGGAAGAGTGCTAATGTTGTGCCTATATTCAAACAAGGGCAAGCAAGTAATCTGGGCAACTCAAGGCTGGTTAGCCTGACATCATGTCATGCAGAATAGTAGTAAAGCTGATACAAGATTCAGCTGGTAACGAATTAAACGGACAAGAATGTAACTAATGGCTCTCAATATGAGTTTGTGGAAATAAAACTTGGCAAACAGACCCGATTTCATTCTTTGATGAGATTACAAGTTTGGTTGATAAAAGGTAACTGCTGGTGTGTTGCTGTAGCATACTGGATGCCTTTCTTGAAAATATGCTTTAGCCGACACAAGTTACACTTTAGTCAAAGATAAGTTATTGGGCTCAGTATAGGGGTGAAAATAAATAGCCTGTAAGAGGTCCCAGTAGATGATCTAATGTTTCCTTCTGGACTTAATTCTATAAATTGAACATTACACCTCACATCCTAATCAGGCCTAACGTAGGAGTAACTTCTGTGAACTCAGTAGAAGAGGAGAATCAGACCCTGAATATATATAAAAAGTGTCAATTTACAGACTGTGGTTCTGACTTTCAGCAACTGCTTCCTATTTTGAGAGTTCAAGTTTGCACCAGAAATTACAGGTGCTGATAATCAAGTATCTGAATGCCTAAGTGCTATGATTTTCACTGACAGTTAATTGTGCTAAGAGGAAGCTGGTGGTGTCCCAGTTAAAATAATATAGTCCTATGCACACAAGTGCTTTGGAGTCAGGCTGTATTTATAATAGGAATCACTTCACGCACTAGACCCTGCTCAGCAGTAGGACATCTGTAACTATATACACACTGCACAACATGGGTTTAATTAAAAGGGAAAGTGTAGAGTAACTTCTTTACTGGAAATTACAGGAGAATTGTATGTAGCAAAACCCCAGCTGGGATTTAGCTCAAGCACATTTTATTCATGTGAAAACTGGGAGGGATTCTTTAACAACCACAATTGGTCAGGAGCTAGAGTTTTACCTCTCATCCAAAGGGCAAAGATGAACTAAGTATAAAATTTTAGTCCTGTTTCTTTACTTCTGTGGATTTACCTCAGACACTTATTGTCTAAGCACCATTTGCGTGGCTTAATCTATACTGTAATCTGAACCTTTCTCATAGTTGTGTTCAGTGGGAAAACACTGTAGGATGATTTGCTTCCAAAAATATACCACTTACAGTTACCCAGAAAGAAGTGAGCCATTTTCAGTTACACAAGTCTGTGCTGAAAAAAGGTCCTGCTGACATATGAACAACACTCACTGATTTTATTTTACTTTGTGTATTGTTTCAGATTATATACAGTATTTCAAACTGGTTTCAGAATGGGAGGGAACAATGAAAGCCTGACAGAGGCTCTTAATTAATTGCTCCCTGAAAATGAGCAGCTACCACAGCTGTGGTGCAGTCAGAAATTTTTTAGACAGCTTCAGAAAAGAATGAAAAACAGACAGTTTGCAAAACCAGGGTTCTCCATTCCTCAGTCTGAGCAGAATCACAGAGCAGAAACTCCTTGGACACATTAAAATACCATTTCCATTGCCTTTGCTTTTAAGATCAGACCATTTTACTACGATTTAAATGGCCAAAGCTCTTTCCTGTATACAGTCTAGCGAGTTTCATCACATAAAAACAAACAAATAGAGCTGACAAAGAGAAAAGATCTATGCTGATCTTAATTTAAAACTACTGAATGCTGAAGTTCTATTGTTTGAGCATTATTTTTTCAGGATCTTTACATTTAAAATATTGCCCTTTTAAGTGAACTTCAAAGATCAAAGATGACACCTCACATATCCAAGAGGGTCATTATTATATTAATGAAGGTAAAAATTGTTGATCTACAGTTGTTCGCTACTTTGGTCTCCAATTTCGGAGCAACAGATTGCTTTGTATCTGGTGATGGGTCAAAGGTCAAGCTAAACTCTAACCATGTGGAGCCTAAGGAGAGCTAAGAGATAGTCATGAAGGATGTAAAAATAGAACTAACGATACAGGCTTTAATCACAAGTGACAAATTACATTTTTTGATGTGTCAAGTTCAATATTAATTATTTTCAGCTGCTCTTCTTTTTCTTTTGTCTTAAAGGAAGCTGTAGCAATCTGCTACATGTATGAAAAAGTTCAGGTGCAAAATGATTTCAGTTCAGCTTGCACATTTACAGGAAACCATCTACTACCCTTGGAACATATAATTCTACGGCCTGTGGAAATATAAATCAAGCCATCATCTTGCTCTTTTGCTAATTTTAGAATGTGCTGATTCTTTTAGTAGCATCACATATTGTTATGAGAAGAGACTGGGTTAACTTTTGTGCATCTCAATCAGGTAGTGTTTTCAAGTCAAAAGAGCAAGGCACAGCACACCCCAGTTTTAAAGCAGAATTAAATCTACTTCATGCGTGGTCTGGAATGTCTAATTAAATAACTCACTGCCATAAACCAGCAACCTTAAAGAAACAGCCATCTCTTTCCATGAAGGCCACATAAATGTCATTAGATGGTTTTTATGTTCAGTCAATATCAACATAACTTGATTTGAAACAGTGACCTTAGGCTCTTAAGGAATATGGTGTTAAAAGACCATTAACAAACCTTTAAGTCAACAGACCTCCCCACCCCTTACATTAAAAAGAGAAAATTCAAACAATTTTACCAATTAACTTACCTACTGCATATGCTGAGGTTTCAAAAATACGTTTTATTGATATAGAACATACATATGCCTTTATATAGAAATTATTAGGGGGGAAATGGGATATTTTTAGAATCATAAAATATCTATATGCAGAAATTCCTTTAGAAAGGTGTAGAAAAATGGCACTGAAGTAGAAGACACAATCAAGTGACTACCCACCTTGACAGATTCAGATATAACAGACTGACTTCACCAGCACCAGACCCCACACCACCCCAAAATGTAGTAGATGACAGATTACAGAAAATAATAGTATTTTACATCTATCTATGGATCATCCCTGATGAACTAGTAACCCTGGCATCTAGACTATTCAGTTTAGAAAGTGAATTTTAAAAACAATATATTGATCCTAAGTTTTTCTTTCCAGGGACATGAAGTCCAAATTACAAATTAAATCTTTGAAGGTAATGAGTCAGATTGGGCAAATACTACGAAGAGAATAGCATGTTTTCATTTGAATAAACACTTCAACTAGACAATATTTGCAACCTCTTTTACTCACTCTCCACAAGCATTCGTATGAGTGAGTTTTTGTTCACAAGGATTAGAAAGAGTAATCAATACTTATGCTAATGGTGTTTGCATTACTATTTGTACTCTATATGTTCAGATGGTCATCCTGAAAGGTCAGAAAGGCAAGAATAAAGCTATACAACTTGGGTGACAAATTGCAAATAGCAAACACCTGAAGCATACATCTCAACAATTTATTTACGAGCAATTCATTTGCATAAAATATTTGTTGAATGATTTTGAATAATAAATATTTTTAAAATGAAATAGTTTCATAAATGCTTTAGAAACATGCAAAGGGCCTAAATTCATAAGTTACTTTTTTTTATATGAACAGTTCAATCTAGTAATAAATTGTCAAGCAGTTAAGTTTTCCATCCTAACAGAACTTTACTTACCAACTTATTAATGTGCTAAATAGACAGGAGCTACAAAATATTACATTGTTAATAATGCACTGATATGATATGTAACTGGAAAATTGAGATTTACTCTAAACCATTGATCTTCTGCAAGTGTGATTTCCAAAAAAAAGGTGACGATCATTGACTGTAATCTTCACATGTAAGGATGTCTGTGTGGTAACATTCTACATAAAAATATCTGAATATCAGTGTTTACTGCATGATCATTGTAGAGGTGTGGTGAAAAGCAAATAAATAATAATAATAATAATAATAATCAAAGCAATCCATTAAAATTATGCAAGAGAGTTTATAATTCTGACTGTAAAATGAATATGGATGTAATTAATTAGAAGCAGCTCATGTTTATGGCACTGAGACACTACAAAGCCTGTAAAATTGCCCACAGCAAGTTAAAGGAACAATAAAAATAGTCAGTCCTGGAAACAAAGGTTATAAAAAATAATTGAAGTGAGAACTGATTCAAGAGAATGAAAAGAGTGACGTACAGTAATTACCCTAGGATAAAATGAGAAATTCATAATATTGTGCTCATTGAGTTATGCATATTCCTGTAGATCTGTGAAGAATCCAAAAGTAACAACATTATAGTGTATAAATTCCTTCTGCAGCTGTCTCCAAAGGCAATCAATGTGAATAATCTTTTTTATTAAATTAATGTTATTAAAATTCATGAAGAGTTCACTTGGAGTTATAAAATGGCTATAAATGAGGCATCACGCTTTGTTGCATAAATGTGTGCATGTTTCCAGGGAGTGACCTTTGGACTGACCTGTCAGAGGTATAGCCAAGCCATTATTCTCTGACAGGCCTTTATTGAGGGAGAAAAATCTTCATAATAGCACAGAAGAATTTACTAGTTTGACATCTAGTTTAGCAGATTAATCTTGAATGTTCTTTGATCATGCTTGGTAACCATGTGCAGCAAGTCAAACCAATCAACAATAATTAATTAGCAGAACAATGAAGAGCAGAGGTTACCTAATTATGAATGGCACACTGATTACAAATTATTAGTCCACATGAAAGACTAGATCAGTGTGGAAACATTTGAAAAAATGGCATATAGCAGCACTGAGCCACTATCCTGAAGCTTATCTAAAGTGAATGGGAAGCATGAAAGAAACTGGGAGGCCATCAGAAAATCTGAATGGAAGATTGCCTTTGAGATTGTCACACACCAAGGCCCTGGTCCTACAGAGGGATCTATATAGGCAGGCCCATACGCCAGTGCAGAATCCCTATCAGAAAAAAATTGTGCCTCTTTGTAGATGCTGATATATAGTCCAAAAGAGTTTGAGTTGACCAAAATGTGTAAATTTGTTGAGCTGGTTTTATATTCTTTAATATATTACAATAATTGTACAGTTCTACTCTCACTATTAAAACTATGCCACAGACATTTAGGGCCAAGTCTTCAGCTGGAGTTCCCTGTTGCAGTCAACAGAGCTATGGTCATTTGCACCAGGAATCTGGCCTCAGACCCGCTAGTGCTCTAACATTTCATTTCAAACGTCTTTTGTTACCTAATGCAAGGATAGACATTTTTTTTGGAAAATTAACTTGTCTTATCAACTCAGTCTAGCAGTGTTATTCAGCTCCACCTTTGTAACTATAAACCAAGGCTATGTTCCTACTTGTGTAATATTATTAAGAATGACTAAGTCTTAATTATTCTGGGAAATGAGGTGGATATAAAGCAGAGTTAAGTGTTTTAGGGAATTTTATTTTAATAGAAAGAGTCTAAGGAAGTTATAGACATGTGCTGACTTAAAACTTTATCATTGAAATAATTGGATGATTATATACTAGGAAATTGTTTGATGCAAAAATACTCTTTAATATCTACACGCAATTCCTTGTGATTTTTCTAGTTTGGGGTTGTCTTTTTATAACTAAATTTAAGCAGATGTTCTGAAAAGGTCAAGACCCTGCTTTTTAAAAGCATTCGGGTTGTTTTTTTTTATAACCTCTCATCACTGATGAATAACTCCTGATCATTCTGAAGCCAAGGTGAAAAAGCAATAATAAGACAAACATATTTGGGGAAGATATTTCTGCGGGGAGATGTATTTTTAATTTATCAGAAAAAGGCATAATGAAATATAACGATTGGAAGCTGAAGCTAGACAAAATTCTGGCTAGAAAAAAATGCACAAAATTTTGATGGTGATGGTAATTTATCATTGGAACACCTTACCTAGGGATGTTGTGGATTCTCCATCACTTCTAGTCTTAAAATCAAGACTGGATCTCTTTCTAAAAAATATGCTATAACCAAAGCAGAAGTTATGGACTTGGTGAAGAAATTACTAGGTGAGGTTCTTTGGCTTGTGGTATGCAGGACATCAGTCTCCATGATCATAATGGTCCCTTCTGGATTCAAAATCCATTTTTGGAGCTATGCTATCATTAGTTACTATTGTTTCTGTGCATTTTTGTGTGTTAACAGCTGTGCACATATTACTTATGGAATTTATGCTATTTATTGGAATAGCTAAAATATTTATTGTAAAATGTTTTTTTCCGTTATCAGTAATTTTTAGTTTCTTTTCATTTGTGGGTTCGTGCAGGAATAGCACATTTTAATAATTTTTGTTGTACCACATGTCAGCTTTTGTCTCCCATATTAAAAAAAAAGTAAGCTTTCTGCTGTTGGATGGTAGCAGTATTGTGATGGAGATAGTTTTTAATACACATATTAAATATATTTTGGGAGTATTTAATCTTTTGCCCAATACAACACACAACACTAAATTTCAGTGTGAGTGTACGTATATATGTTTGTATATTTTACCTACTATCATTTACTTATGCAATCCATCTGAATCAGATGCTTAGCTGAATCTTTATGCTGATTCACTCCATCCTATGTTTGTCACAGAGCAACAAATCTGTCATGCATTAAATTCAAAAGCACAAGAAACATTCAGAGTCACAATCAGACAATGTACACAGGCAACTGGAAACCATGGTGCCAAGGTTCCCTCTGACACAGGGAAACCCAGTGACTCTCAATTAATATGCCCCAGTTCCCAACTGATACAAGAAGGTGGGAAGAAAGGAGGCAGATGATCCACAAAGCAAGAGACAACTGGCAGGCTCTGCGTAACCAAGGACAGACCCCAAAGAGATAGGTCTTGCAACATGTCCTGCATGGTAAAGAATTCCAGTAGGCACAAGGGCCCTCGACTGTGAACACCCTGTCTAATCTTCAACAAACCTAAGGATTGAAACCAGACTACCGGGGACGGTCTTAACTGCAGAGCAAACCTGAGCTTGCTTGTTTTTGTAGAAAAGCTTCCAGAATGCTTCTCCTCACTCTCGGTTTCTGACATTTGTGGGAAAACTGAATAGAATGTCTGAAGCTTTAAAATGGAAATGTAGCCCTTAATATGCTCTAATTGGTTTTGGTATTTTTTTTAAAAAAAAGATGTGAAATGGCTGGGATATTTAATTTTATCTGAGAGTAAAGTTGTACACTTGCCCTTCACTTTCACATTTGTCTTGATTTTCTATAGCAATAAATACCATTCTAAGAACCTAGGGGGGGTCGTACAATGTTCATTAATGGAACCTGTTATTGTGAGAAACAGAATCAGATGGATCAATCCCTCTTCCTCAGTGGGAAGATGGGAGGAGAATCCAATAGAACAAGAGAATGAAAGAATGCTGCCCTCAAAATCATCATTTACCTTTTTAATTAACTGCAGAAATGCTTTAATGGGGCCTCCACAGCATATGGGTTTTATAGTGTGGAAAGGGGTGGACTACTTAGGCAGCTGTTCTTTATGGAATCATTGCTTCCCAAATCACATGGGCTAGATGGGGGTTCACTGAGTTTAGGAACCAAGCAAGAAGCCACACTCATGAGATGGAAAACCCTGTCTTGATCACTCTATTTCTATTTGACCAACTTGGTCTAATTCCTAAACTGCCGACCAGCATAGTATCTAAGCCCCACACTGGATGCATTCATAGAAAAGTCTCTGCACAAGGAAGTTCAGAGTTTCCTATCTGTTAAATGGGAGTCACTCTTGGAGAGGACTATTGCACCCTTTGTATTTAAGGTATTACCTTTGGTGGTTTAGGACCTAAAGGCGCTCTGACACCATCCATTTTAATGGGTTATATAATTAATGTGCACTATGCCACCGTGCAGGTCTAACATGTGATTTGATGAAGTTAATATAAACATATCAAATTTAAATTGCAAACTTCAGCCTTGCAACTTTTATCTAATAATAAATGCAACAGAGGCATGGATGAGGTGAGTGAAGTATAACATATTCCGTATGAACTACAAGTGTACACATTGCAAGAAAAGTTACTGGACCTGGCAACCTGCACGTGATATTTCCTTGGTTTTGCTGGTTACAAGGAACATTTGATGTTACTTCAATAAAGTTGTTTGTATTTAATTTTCTATATAGCTGATTTAACCTAGACTTTTAGGTCCCGAGCTTGGTCTCATCCATGTGATTACAGAAATAAAGTTTCTCAAAGAAACTAAAAATAACATTTTTCTTTCCATAAATTCATAACTCATTTATAATAATAGCTGCTGAAATTGCATTTTTGAAATATCCTGGCAATTAAACATTATAAATGTGACAGTGCACCCCATAAGGCTTTATGAAATGTGCCTATGAATGTATATCTGACATAACTGGAATATGTTTTATGCTACATATGCCATGTAACATATCTCTGTAAAGGTTATGATCTACTCAATACATTCCTCCTATTTGTATGCATGCATCATTTTTGTACTTGAAGTTAGGAATATTGGCTGTATACTTGCTTGATTTCTAAGTAGTCTTAGTAAAGCACTTGGTCAGCTTCTTGAGAAAGGAATGTGCAAATTAAGTGCCCAATCAAGCACCTCTTAAGCCAACAATGAACTTAAAGACACTAATCCACATCGGTGCATTCCCAGGAATGTGGCTTGGTTGGGAAGAAACTCAGTCATGCGTGGACATGTGACTTGCCCATGGGACTCCAAATTCTTGGAGATGAACTTTGCATCGGAGAGAGGAGGGAGTGTCCACCCACAAGAGAAAGTCTACTTAAACCCCTGGGAGACCCCTCCATTTTGTCTTCAGCTGGCTCAGGAGATAGCATCTCCAACCCCAAGGATACCTGAAAGAAACTAGAACAAAGGACAGTAACTATAGGGGGTGTGAGTGATTTTTGGGACCCAGACTAGAAGGAGACTAGTCTGTAAAAGAAAGCTCACTGGGTGAGGTTTTTATCTTTATTCAGTTTTCCTAGACATAGACTTGCATGTTCTATTTTATTTTGCTTGGTAATTCACTTTGTTTTGTCTGTCACTATTTGGAACTGCTTAAATCCTACTTTCTGTATTTAATAAAATCACTTTTTACTTATTAATTAACTCAGAGTATGTATTAATACCTGGGAAGCGGGCAAACAGCTGTGTATACATCTCTATCAGTGTTATAGAGAGAGACCAATTTATGAGTTTACCCCGTATAAGCTTTATACAGGGTAAAACAGATTTTATTTTGGGTTTGGACCCCATTGGGAGTTGGGCATCTGAGTGTTAAAGACAGAAACACTTCTTAAGTTGCTTTCAGTTAAATCTGCAGTTTTGGGGCATGTGATTCAGACCCTGGGTTGGTGTTGGAGCATACTAGTGTGTCTGGCTCAAAAGGACAGGGTGCTGGAGCCCCAAGCTGGCAATGAAAGCAGGGGCAGAAGTACTCTTGGCACATCAGTTGGCAGCCCTAAGGAGGTTTCTGTGACCCAACCCGTCTTCTTAGGTCTTCTTTCTCTTGTATTTTAAGTAACGTTTCAGTTCAAATAATAAAAATCTAGACATCTGCAACCATGGCATTTTACTCTTAAGTTATTGTTTTTGTTTCTGGGAATACTAAACTCCTAGTTTGGCCAAACTTTTAAAACTTGGTTGCCTACATTTAGACATTTGAATCCATATTTAAAACACCCAACTAGGAGAAACTTTTACTATAAGCTTTTAATTAAACAGTATCATGAGATTGCTGATAAACTGGCCTCATAAGAGATGTTTAGCTAGTATGTGCAGCACAAGGAATTAACTTCCATTTCTTCCTGCCTTTGAAATTAACAACATTTTTAGTCCAAAATAAGAATAAATTGAGAAGTCCAATGAAAACAATAGAGAGAGGAAAGAACAAATTTACAGCACAGCAGTTGTAAATGATAGTATTTCTGCTGCATTGACTACCTATTGGATAATTACTCTATTAGCTTTAAAAACATGAGAATACCAGGAAATGTAGAGATGTCCACAAAATGTCCAAAGGGATAAAGTTATTTAAGCTTTGCCAAACCTCAGAAAGGTTTCTTGTGTTGGATAAACTTTCAAGTCAATGTTGACTTTCTTGTGCTTCTTCACTGTTTTTTTTTTCCTTTTCTAACACAGAACAGAATACTAGTGCAGGCGCAAGTCTTTGTAATCTGCCTTGTAGACCACTTACTTCATGAAAAGTGACAAAGAGTCCTGTGGCACCTTATAGGCTATTAGTCTATAGGGTGCAGGACTCTTTGTCACTTCTTACAGACCCAGACTAACACGGCTACCCCTCTGATACTTAGTTCATGAATACTCTTAAAATAAGCTATATGATGCTGAGTCTCTGAGACCTAATTTCCCTGTTAGTTATGGTAGTTCTGAGTGCATATATTTTATAGCTGTTTAAGGAGCATTTTTCCTCCTATGCATGTGGAGGTTCAAGTTCCCACCTTTCACACGAGTGCAGATGCTCATTCAACTGATGAAATAAGACTATTCACACAATCCACAATATGCAGCAAATTTTTAGACAGGCTGAGTCTAAGTTTCCTTTATTACATGTGAAATTTACGCAGGCTAAAAAATCACAGCCCATTTTTGCATCTGCAGCTACATTTTGAGTGCAAATCTTAGTAGTTACCATTTATCCACACAACAGCAACAGCAGTCAAAAAAAAACAACACATGAATTACTTTGGAGGTTCAGACTAAGGACTACATTTTTAGAAATGACTAGTGGTATTGGTTGCCTCAATATTTGGTTCTCAACTTGAAACACTTTAATGGGGTCTGATTGTAACACTGTGGATGCTCACTACTTTTTGAAAATCAGATCCCCAAAACTGAGGTGCCCAGATTTACTAGTCACGTCTGAAAATGCAAGTCAAAGTATTTAAACAGGCAAAAACTATGTTTTTAAGCCCTTATTTTGGAATATATAAATAGTTTCAATTGCTTGGTTTTAACATGTGCTTCTCAAACCTCCAAGAAAGCAAGGTTTATAACAAAGATAGCTTTTTTCTTTTTTCTAGATGCCATATTATGGAGAACCTCAGTTCTCTGAAATTTCATAATTGCAACCTCCCTCCAATAAACTACAGGAGTTACCCAATCAAATCTGTAGGGCTGTCACTGCTGCTACTTCATGCTCACCTTAGTCATACAAAGGCCTTTACAGCCGGCCAGTCTAGCAGTGTTCAAAGGAAAGTCACTAGAACTGTAAGAAAAACCACTGAAGTAGCTACAGAAAGAGTTGTAGTTTCTGAGTGAGAAAACAGCAAGGGAAGCCATTAGGAAGGGCAAGGGTGAAAGAAGAAAGAGCCATGAATATCTGACTGGAGAAAGGTCATTGGAAGAAAGGAGCAGAGTAAATGGCAGGAAGATAAAGGAACCAGTGCAAAGGATGGCCTCAGGATTCACATGTATGTCTTATATGAGTGGGGAATATGTCATAATGTAGTATAAAGATTTTTATCAACATGAAATGGGAATGTTCACTTTACAAGTGACAAAGCCAAAGATACACAGGTCCTCCCAAATGAATGCTTCTAGGATTTTTGTACCACATCCTATATATATGTTGGTGCCACACATGTTATCATAAAACTATCAGAAATATCTTAAAGAGTTTTTTAAATATTATTGGGAGTATATCTTGTAACCCCTATACTTGTAAGGTCAGGCATGTTAATTACATGCATCCAAAGTAGTGCAAAGCTCAGTGGGAGTGAAAAGTTTAAACACTAATAAATGTGTAATGCCTACAGAAATGATCTAAAATAGCTTTGCCAGATCTAAAATGTTAGTGTTAATGTGGATTGTCTTGGGTCCTGATCCCAGGGCTGGAAGCATGTGAGGGGTTCCACTGGGAAGTTGAGGATCTCCCCACTTCATAATAGTATAAAAGTTCCCCTGTCTGTCTGGTCCTATAGGTCTATGGAGATATCAGATTTTAGGACTGCAGCATTTTTATATATGGAAAAGCTATTATTGGACCAGGACTGAATAATGACTATCCTTGATCTCAGCTAAGGTAAGTGTTGGGAGGTGAAAATTCCACATTTGGGGAGGAAACATTTCTCTGTAGATTGATTTAAAAATCAAAGCTTCCCCTCCAGAAATACATATAATTGTTCATGGCCGCAGAGGGATTAGTGGGAAGGTGATGCAGATGTGGGCATGTCATAAGTTTCATTCACACGACAAACTTATCACATGGACATCACCTCCACATATAACACCAGAGGGCTATAAAAATCTGTTCCTGGATTCTACCGAAAAAACTTTGAGGTTTGCTTTCATGATTCGTGATGTCATAGAAGTCCTTGAAGTCATATATATATATATATATATGAATAGACACTGAAAGTTCATAAAATCAAGGCACATAAGACAACATACTATCTGATTGCTTCATGGAAGAGAATTGTGTGGCTGACTTTGGTCTTTGGTGTTAGGCAGGAAAGAGTTTTTTGGCACAGACATGTATCCCTGCTGAGTTCAAAAGGGAAACCCACAGTACAGTACGTTCAGATGCCTCAGGCTTCTCACTGGAGAGAACAGAGATATTCTAGAATAGACCCTTTAATTTGAACAAGCAGTCAAATGAAATCATTTAGTTTTGTGTGAAACTGTCCCTGTGAAAGAGACTGTGAAATGGATAGCAATCTTAGGTGCAATTTTCCATTGCATATGTTTTTCAAAGATAAACATCTGATCAGAACTGTTTGCTATTAGTAAGTGAAAATAAGAACCAGAGCTAATACTGTATCTGCCAGCAGCTCCCAGACCATTAACTATTGTTTATTTCTCCTCATGTTCAGACATCAGACTGGAGTGATGGAAGATATAGTCATTAATTTGGGAGCCATTTCAAGATGTTCCCATAAACACTGAATCAGGATATTGGCAAGCTGCCTGAGAAAACTTGCTGCCAAGATTTTTTTTTTTTTTTAGTAGTGACATTTAAATGCTGGTGTTATTTCTGCTTTCTAGTCCCTGCAATAGACCAAAAGCAGATAGATCATCACAATGCTTTTACAGGTTTTTATCCTTAGCTTTGCAACTACAGATGTTTCTTGCCTTACTGTTACAACCAAAACTTTTAAAACTTTCATCATAAAACATTAAGTGCTCTGTTTCTGACTTCTATCACAATGACAGGGTAGTCTAAGGGGGAAAAAATCTGTTTTTCTTCACCCTACAGAAGCCTATTAAAGTGACAGGTGAATTGTCAAAAACAATTTGACTGAAATGAGTTGTAAGATTTCACAGAAATACTTCTATCCTTTCTGACAAAATTGAGTTTAAAAAATATATTCCGCTTAAACAACAACAAAACCACAGATGATCCAGCCCCAGTTAACCACCTCCACACCTTTAGAAAGACAACAGGAAAAGGGCCAACCAGTAGCTAGACTAATAATAGATAACATAATTAATGTAAATGATGTGAAAATACTTTAACCATGAATGTACTGAAAGAGAAATCAAAAATGTCTTACCTGTAACTAGATTGTGCAATCGACTAAGTAGAAGTGTTTTAATTTAAGTTACAGGGCTCAAAATTCTGGCATGGAAGAATTATCCAAATCACATATCATGGGTCAAATCCTCAGCTGAGCAGTGAACAGAACCATGCAAATTTACACTAGCTGAGGAGCTGACTCCTAGCCTGTAATCTTTACTGACGTGGAAATTGCATAGAGTTTTCATGATAA
Organism: Gopherus flavomarginatus; assembly: GCF_025201925.1. Lineage (NCBI taxonomy): Eukaryota > Metazoa > Chordata > Testudines > Testudinidae > Gopherus > Gopherus flavomarginatus. The sequence continues at coordinate 41,973,343 of NC_066620.1, forward strand.
ATGGAAATGCTAAGTAACTCACAATTATGCTGCATGTTCTTGTGGTTACTTGACACTTAGTGGGTCTAAAGCTGTTACCAGGTGATATGCATCATGGAATAGAAGATGGAAGTAACCAAGAGTAAGACCCTGTAATCATTCCAAAAGAACGAAATTAGGCAAAGTAATTGAAATTTATAAACTTAAAAAGTAATTTTACTGCAGGGAAAATAAGTACTGCGAATATTTCAACTATTACAGTGCTTTTGTCAACAATAACATCTTTCTTTATTTTTTCAGTCCAGTGAGAGAAATAGAAGTTTTCATCCAGTTGCCCCAGTGGGAAAAAAGTACCAACTCTTGAATCTGAGGTCAAACTTCTGTACCACCTAAAAACAACTTTATCTGCTTCTTAGCAAAAATAATGAATTTCAGGACTGATTTAAAATGAAATGGACTTAACAGTACGCAACAAAAGGCCTTGAGCAACTCAATGTTAATGACTACATTTCAACCAATTTAATATTTCTCTACAAAACACCGATTTACAAATAAAATATGAAAAACAAGAGTAGTACTGACTGCCATGCTGTTGTGTGTACTTTTGAATAAGATGTTTGACAGCCCAATTCAAAAGGGAACCACGTAAATTATATTTTATAGAACTGTCAACAGTGGTTGGACTTCCTTCATAAAACCATCGTATATAATCAGTGTCTTTCTGGATCAATTTAAAAAAAGAGAGATTTCAGGTTCAGATCTCTGTTATACTTTTTTTTTTAAATTGAAGATTATGATCCCAAAATAACACCATCATTCTGTAGTATGTCAGTATAGTTCAGGAAGGCTCCTGGAATCAACCAAGTCCTCTCCCTTTATCCTTTAAGGCTCTCATATCAATTGTTCAGAAAGACTTCAAAGAAGGTTCAGGGAACTCTGGCTGGATTAACTGTTTAAAGTACATCCAGCTGGATTGTTAGAAGCTACTGAGCAAACACATGGATATTAAACTAGGCTATGTTGTTGGTCTGCTAGTGAGAGTGAAAAGTAGTTGGCCAGGCTGATGGCTATTCTTTCACTTATACCACCTTAATTTCCTCTTGGTCTGGTTAGTATGTTCTACCTTTTGTAAATGATTTGGGCATGTCTGAGAACTAACCAGTACATTGCTTCAGCTCCAGTTTTAAATAACTTTTTCTTTATTAATTTCTACAGAGTATGTGTTGATTAAATAGGAACAACTTTCACTGATGCGCATAGAAGGCAGATAACACATTCTTGCAAAGTAGTTGAATATGCTCGTAAGGATATGTCTAACAGTATGATTTGAACTCAGAACATTGAGAGAAAAACAGCCAGACAGTAGTACTGTGTGTGTGAGCGACCAGAACAAACTTAACAGAAAATTATGCTTACTGCCAGCCAACTAGAGCCAGCTATAGCCATAAATAAAATATTTTCTCAGAGTACTGCAAACCATGTCCAAGTAGTTTGTCCTTCACCATTATATCCTCCAGACCAATAGTGAGGATTGTGGCAAGTGAAGATAGCTCTTATGTCTAGCAAATACTGACAAAATAAGTGCTATGTAAAGATCAGAATACTGTTGCTGGTGAGATCCAATCCTTGACATGCTCAACCTACACATAAAACTCAGAGGTGTCTGAACTTTTGCTTATTGCCCAGTTGTGAGTGCTATAAAAAAACCCTATCTTTGCCATATACATAACATAGATGCAACATGCACTAGGACTGCTGTACCCAATTCTGTTACCTGATTATGTATGAGGAATGAGTGCTATTGATATACTGGCAGGAAGACCTTTTGACACAGTACAAACTGATTACAATCATACTGTAATCAATTACACCAGCAAGTGGCTAGAAATAACTTTTACTACCCAGCTTGCTTCCATAACTGTACTATCAAGTTCTTGGTAATCATTCTCAGTTATAACTATAGTACAAGTCTCTCACAAAGGGCCATAGACCACATCTGTAGGATCTGAAGCACAGAAATACTAAACACAGACATTCTTCCATTCATTATCCTCAGGCCAATGGGAAATAGAATGTCTTAAGCAAGTTCTGAAAAACTGTTTAGAGGGCAAACTACTAACTAGATGGAATGCCCTGGAAACCATTTGCCATAGAGTTTTTGCATAACTGTAAAGCAACCTGACTTGTAGCTACCCAGATATCTCCCACAGAATTGTCACATGCAGACAAGTTAACAATTGATGATCTGCAAAAAGTTGTCTGATAAAAATGGAACATGATTCAACCCAGCAGAATGTATGAGAGTTTGAATAAAGCAAAATAAAGTCAAACAGTATGAAGATACACATTTCTTTCCAAGTATCTAGAATTGCAATGAAGTTCTCTTGCAAATCCAGATGTGTTTTTTCAATGGGCACCAATTTTGGATGCCCTCACTGAAGTAAAGGGACTCTAAGCCATGATATTTTTATGTAGAAAATATCTTTAATTGGCCCATGTCTGAATCATGCTCCTTCCAGCCCACAAGCAGGTGTAATTTTGGGGGAGGAGGAGGAGGAGAAAACATTTCCCTGGCAAATTTTTATTTTCAAATGGTGGTTGTTTAAACTTCTCAGGTTTAGGAATATTAGACTATGTCCAAGGAAGCTGGATTAATGGGCAAGTGATGCAGTCATAGGAATGCAAATTGCACAAGCAAATTATAAATTTATTCATTTTGAATGCCAGTGCAATTTTTCACTTGTGAGTACTTCCATAACTAACATCATACACTACCACATAAAACGTAATGGAAGTGCTATCAAAAACCTAAAATAGACAACATACAAAACAAAACATGAGAGGGAATTCAGAGCAACAAGATTTTTTTTTATTTTAAAAAAAATCTGGAATAAATATATATCGTAGGCAAAAAAGGAAAACTGTTTTTATTAGAACAGGAGTACTTGTGGCACCTTACAGACAATTTTATTTGAACATAAGCTTTCGTGGGCTACAGCCCACTTCATCGGATGCATGCAGTGGAAAATATAGTAGGAATCTTAGTTAGTCTCTAAGGTGCCACAAGTACTCCTGTTCTTTTTGCGGATACAGACTAACACAGCTGCTACTCTGAAACATATTTTTATTAGCCTTTTCTACTCAGTTAATTCATGGTCCTTTTTGTTTTTGTCTCTGTCCTGTGTGTGCATTGACATATGTATATATCTGTATGTCTGTGTCCACACATATTACATGTATACACACACACACACACACACTATAGAGACACAGACAATAATATCATCATTGGTGGTCAGAGAATTATAATCTGTATGCCTCCCATTTTGCTGAAAAAAGTATGTGGTTTCCACTTGCTCTTGCAGTGATCTGGCCACTCTTTTACCACATTAACTGTGTCACACTTAAGCACTGATTCGATCTGTTCACAATTCCTTTATCCTCTCGTTTTCGTCACATAAATCTCTATATTTTGTGTCCCACTTTTCAACTCTCCATCCAATGCAAAACTTAATACCTTTTAAAAAAATATTTAAAAAATATAATTAAAATGCTAATAAAAGTAAGTGCAAAGTCACTGATTTATAAAAGGTAGTCAACTGGGTGCAGCCTCAATTCGCTGGATCTGCCTCCTTTTTTTCTCTTTTCTAGTTTAAATCAGAAAACAGAGAACAAGTTTGCCTCCAATGATAAATAATTTCAACTATGCAACCCATATTTTAAAACAATTTTATGTCCTAGACTCTGTCAAGACTCATTATTTTTCCCAATCAAGATGAAGTTTAGAAGCCAGTGACTAATCTGCTCCATCACAGATGGTCTTTGAACTCTTCATAGCTGGACATCATTCCTAAAAATGAGAGAAATAATTCCAAAGGCAAAAAGAGGCCTGATTTTCTATTGCTGGAAAAAATACATAAACTGTCACAAAATCCCAGGTGACAAATATAAGCTATACAGAGATGAAAAATTTCAAAAGTCTACAAAAAGTAACTGAAGTTCTGCCATTTCAACAATCAAAAGAAATCAATTAGTCATCTGAGTATATTTATAAACTATGCGCTAAAAACATGTTGCAGAAATGGGAGAGACGTTAACATTTAAAAAAAAATAAGAAGTGCACCATGTATAAGGTTGTGACATGGTCTGAGACGTTTGGTAAAGCACTAATATTAGGATAATCCAGAAGACAGTCCAAACTGGGATTTTTCCTTAAAATTTCTGCACAACTGTGGCAGCTGGATATTTTTAATGGATGAATACTGTACCTATTCTTGAGGAACTGAACCCCTAAAGGAAAGGAAAGATGAGAAACTAAGAAAAGATAAGATGAGGTGTGGATGCACTGCTCATATTAAAAAGAATGAAAAACCTCAGCATTAATCATGCAAATTTGGTTCTCAATAATGGTCAAGCATTTTAGTAGGCAGCTCCATGGGGCCTACAATGGCTAGGGATTATTGTCAAACCATGGCTAGTAACTTGATTTAGAGCCATTTTGTCCCCTTCCACAGACATAGTTATGCACTGGGACAAATCTCACTGGAAACAGGTTTAACTCAGAATTTTCTGCAAACTGTTCATTGGGAGAGGCAAGATGGGTGAGATGATATCTTTTATTAGACCAACTTCTGTTCATGAGAGACAAGCTCATAAAGTTGGTCCAATAAAAGATATTATGTCACTCACCTTGTCACTCTAATATCCTGGGACCAACATGGCTACAACTACACTGCATACCATTGGGAGAGAGGCATTCTCCCTCCCACAGCTGGCTCTGCCAAGTGGGCAGAAGATTTGGCCCTTCAAATCTGTGTCCTGGTTTTTAAGTTATTTAGAGTCAAATGGTAAACGCAGATTTCAGTGGTTTATGACAGCCTGATCTTGAGGTGGTCCTGAAACAGGTTCCATGAAATGGGTCAGGAGGCCTTAGCCTACCTAAAACCAGATCTACAGTATGGCTCTCCCTTGTTTTAACCTTGATTTTACAAAACCAGTTTTGAAACCATTTAGAAAGCATAAACAGGCCTGAGAAAAAGGCTTAAGGCACCTCCAGAATGGTAAAAAAGACTTACGCTCTGTGGGTGTTGTGCTAAACAAAATCAGCATGAGATCATATACTATCAAGGACTTTTTAATTACTGCCATCTAGTTTTAACATTCAGCATACAAGGATTCTTGAAGTATTTATCAAGATTGCTCAAGAGGATGCAAATTATTTTTTGCTAAACAAAAAAACCACAATAAAACTTTTGTGGTTGGGTTAATGCAGGGGTTTCAAACACGCGGCCTGTGGAGTTATTTGCTGAGCTCCGCCAAGCTCCCCGCCCCCCTGGACTTATCTCCTGTGGCCGCCAAGCTCCCTTCACCTGCTGTCTCCCCTCCCCCAAGCTCCGCATCCCTGGTCCTCTGCCTACTTCCAGGTGCTTCCTGCCACCAAACAGCTGTTTGGTGGTACTTAGTGCTTTCCAAGAGGGAGGAGGAGGAGCAGGGAGAACACACTCTGGGGAGGAGGTGGAGAAGAGGCAGGGCAGGGGCAGGCATTTGGGGAAGGGGTTGGAATGGGGCAGGGAGGGAGTGGAGTTAGGGTGAGAAGAGGCAGGGCCTCAGGGAAGGGGTTGGAATGGGGGTGGTGAACGGGTGAGAAGAGGCAGAGCCTCAGGGAAGGGGTGGAGTGCGGAGAAGGCTGGGGGTGGGATTTTTATATCTTTATATGAAAAGGTGTCAGTGAAGTACTAGACCTCATGTGGCCCTCGTGCTGATTTGAGTTTGAGATCTCTGGGTTAATGTTACCTGTTAAGGAATTTAAATAGCTATCAGGATTTTGTCAAAGGAATCCAACCAAAATAAAATAATACAATTAAAACTGTGTTTGCCAAATCAGGACTACCAGCTGTGACTAATGGCTATTAGGGTTGAATTTTAAAAAAAAATCACTGTAAATTCAGCGACACTGTGTAAACCAAGATTTTTTTTAAACCACTCATTTTCTTCATTAACCCACTTACTTCCTTTAACGCATTCACTCAAAGCCTTTTGAGTGCCCATAAACTGAGAAAACAAATGAGTGTGCATAATACTGTGCAATCATTTAAAGTCAAAGTAAGACAATTTCACGAACAAATATTTATACCTGCAACTTGCAGTACCAAAATGGAGATCAGTTTATGGAAAACTGGCCCATTGATTGCATCTTAATTGTCACAACCAAAATAAGAAAAAATAGTTGTGTGGCTTTAACTAGGTAGCTCACAAAAATCATAAAAATTAGAGTTGGAAATTACTTATATAGTGGATGAGTCCAACCCAAAACCTGGGTTCTGAAAACTCCTTAATTTGAGGGATGTATCTAATCAGAATGTCAATATAGATCTAAATTTTGTATTGAATCCTTACATTTATAATAGGCTAAACCAAAATCACAGATTCAGTCCTGGATCTATGTGTATTGCTGGCATGAACCAGAATGGCTTCCATTGATTTCAGTGGGAGTTGTCCTCAGTTACACCAGGAATATTTTTGGTCCCAAGACTTTGCAGATTGGACTCATCTCTACACCTGTTAGGTCATCTAGTACATCTCCCTGTTAATGTAGGACTGGATCAATACTAGAAATCTACAGATTCCTCTGTCTTCTTGGACGTCTCCTATCCAAACTATAGTATAAACGCAGCCCTTTAGATGTAACCAGACCTGAAGATAGCCTTATTACTTTCTTCCTCTTAGTGGAAATTGATAGGACTTAAGTTACCATGGGATTCAAAAACCACTTAATTATTTTAATAGTAATAATGCCTAAACAGTACTGTTTTATAGAACTTTACAGCTGAAATTTCTAAATCTGGTTGCATTCTTCATCATTGCTACGCCTTCATACTATTATTACTTGTGCAGCAAAGACTACTTATTTAATGTTCTTACATTTTCATATTTACTAAATATGAGGTGTGGAGACAGACTTGGTTACCTACCTTTCTACTCTGGATCAAAGAGGTCCTTCATACAGTAAGAGCAACCCTAAAATCAATATGTATTTTTTTGTGTGTAAGTACAATTCTCTTCCTACACAGTTAGAAATGCAGGTGCTGATATTTACATTTTGTGGCCTCACTACAAACAGGAGTGGAGGAGCTTCGTCACTGCCCTAAACACCAGAAGCGTAACAGGAACATGATGATGACTGCCTCATTGGCCTAAGACGATTATCCTAACACAGGGCCAGATTTTGATACCTTAGAAGCACCTTTACTGAAGTCAATGGGACCACATGGGGAATAATTTATTGTTCAGTGTCAGTAAAGCTATCAAGGTCTAGCCCATAAAGGGCACAATCCTGCTCTGATTGAAGTCAATGGGAAAACTCTTGTCGACTTCAGTGGGAGCAGGATCAAGACAAAAAGCTGATCTTAAAAGGTAGGATTTTACACTGCAATAAAAATGATCAAGTATAAGATCCTCTTCTTTTTTGAGAATCCCTGGCCCCCCTTCTCTTGCTCTGTCTGGCTTGTTTTAGCATCAATATTTTGTGCACTTGTTCTTACTATGAATTTGGCAAGGTTCTAAAACTAATCAAATTATTACTCCTAATATTTTCCCCATTGTGGACATTAAAATAACTACTTTATAATTGCTTATGGTAGGGCTCCTTTGTGAATAATAGTGCTAAGTTTTCCTTTTTGCAGCCCTTAGCAGTCTGACAAGTCATTGGAGAACAGCACTGATTTTTAGCCTCATTTCCTTTAAATCCCAAAGATTTATGTTATCTGGATTCAGAACTTTTCCTACCTCAAGACAGTGTCTAATAACTTCCATTCTTATCTGTAAAATATTTAGCTCCTCCCTAATTGTACCAGGAAATACGATCCTTTTTTTAGGTGGCTCCATACTCTATAATTTTGTCATAGCGACAGGAGCAAAATGCTAGTTTCCCAAATCTGTTATTTCTTCAGCCCCTGTCCCCACCTTTTTGCCCATTTATTAGAATCAGTTTTGTTTCTCACTCTCTGCCTAAGGCAAGTATATTTTGGAAACACTTCATTATTCATTAAAACTTTCTATGCAATTTGTAGTGAGCTATGCACAGGTTCCCCATGTAAATTTCTCCCGTCTTGGGATTTTCTGTGGCAGGTGGTGATTTAGCTTCACATGAACAGAGGATGTTTTGTGTGTCTGTTGTTATAGAAAAGTCAAATATTTGAAATAGTGTCTTTTAAAAAAATATTAGAAATTCCAAACCAGGTATGAAGACTATCATTTCTCCCTAATTTGCAGGAATCTTTCATGTGACTCTACAAGGCTTGATGAACCACCATCATAGGCATTATTTTCCACAATCAGATGAAGAAAAATACTTTGCTGACTGATTAATATTTATAAAACAATATTTTTTTAAAAGTAGGATTATCTCTGGACCTTGCACCCATGATCTCATCACTCCAGGTGTTTTGTTAGTTTTTTTTAAACTGCTGGCTTCCCTCTCCAAGCCACCTGAGTAACACAGAGGGCCATATCCTGGACTGAGAATGCACCTCCAGCAAACTCAAAGGTGTAAAGTCTTTGTCTAGATAAGCAGGAAAAAAGAGATAAGGACTCCTTTAAGGATCTGCTTCTTTTTTGAAGTTGGGAGAAGGTGTGGCTGGGTGTGTTGGAGAAGCATCACCTGAACTGGTAGGCTGGCTAGTGGCCTCAGATAAGCCATTGGCCCCTCTGCACATGGGGAAGGTTAATAATCCTGGTCCCTCTGGCCAGAGCCCCCTTCTGAGGCCTAGATGGAAGTTCAGTTGCAGGGCCTCAGGGATGAGACAGCTCTGAGTTGCCATGGATGGAAGAGCATGCTCTAAGAAGCAAGGGAATAGGGTCATGAGGGGCAGTATCTGGATCTACAAGTACAGTACTAAGCATTGGGCCCACAGGCGAATGGCTAGTTCTCCTGGATCTTTGTTATTGGGTCTTGGAGGCAAAGCAATTTGGAGTTGGTATGGCAAGAGGGGCATGCTCTGAGACCAAACAATGCCCCTTACTATTTGACAGCCAGGAAGCACCCCCCCCCCACATCTGGGTGAAAACAATTTGGGATTTTATGTGGGGGTTGAATCAATCAGGGCAAAGGGATTTAGGGCAGATCCAGGACATTTTCCCCCAGGGGTTACTATAAAAATGGTCTGAAAATGCTGCTGGGAGGATATGGCAGGGAATTGTCAGGTCTCTGTGGGGTGATGAGGCTGGAAAATGTGTGAATTAGGAGGTGGCTGGATTTGATTGATCAGGTTTGTCACCTGAGTTATTTAGAAAATATAGATACACCACTCTGACAGGGGAGAGGATATATTTGGGGCTGATGGTAGGGAAGGAATTATGAACTCCTTTGAAACATGGGTTAGGGATCAGAGGGCAGGGGAAGCAGCCAATCTAATCCTGCACCTCCTTTTGGAAAGTGTCTAGTGCAGGTAATCATCCCATAGGAGTTCTTGTTCCCTGATAAATGAGAACTGGAAGAGGATTCAGGAGAAGGGATCTTCTAAAGAAGCTAAGGAATGGGGTCGGGGCTGCTAATATCTGGTACAGCAAGGAGACAACCCCCTTTCTCCAGCTCCTTAACCTACTTTTGAGGGGAGGACAATGGGGTCTCAGCAATGTAATGGCACCAGCTGTGGAGGATGGGGTGGGGTGGAACTGAAGCCCTCTCCCAGGTGGACACAGCAAAGGAAGGAATCGTGGCCTGCATTGTCTGAGTTATTACCAGAAAGTTCCCAGATAAGTTAATAAAGTTGCAGCCTAATTAAACCACATCTCTTGCATCTTGTCTTTCTTCCCATGTGTCCTGGACAATCTGAGCTTGGTTTTAGGATTCTGCTGTTTAACACAGGATACTGTGAAGATCACAATCACATAGCAAACCCAATATGGATTTCATTTCTTACATAGGCCAAAACAAACATACTAGAAAGAAAATCATCATAGGAGTGCTCTGCTCATACTCGATCCTTTTACCACTATTCTTCTGACCCAGCTGTACAATATTGTCTATGTAGAATTCTGCCTAAAAAGGCAGGTAATGGATTCTTCATATTCCACTGGTCCCTTATACTTTAAAGTTCTGATAACACTACTTAATGTAATTTTAGAATTCATTTACACCTTCAAACCTGTTTGTCTCCATACAGTTACAAGTATTCTAGTACTTCCTAGAAATATCCAAGACAAAGACAATGAGAAAAAAATATCTCTAGATAATGTGCTCAGAAATTACAATATATTCCAGCCTTGAGAACCTAGTAATCAATATGAATCAATTGGACTATTACTATCAATTTTGGAATCCATAAAAGGATAACTTAGTTCATCTACATAGTACCTATGCAGTAGCAGGAACACATTAACTAGAAAGCAATAGATTTAGTATAAAGTACTGTCAAATTTATATACAAACAGCATTTGTCTGAATAATTTCCACATTGCATTATACCAAAATGGTTCATATGATTAAATAGGTACATTATGAACATCATATCATTAACAGATAGTTTTGAAATACCTTTTACACATTGAGGGCTTGTTATATACTATATTCAGCTTTAATTTTTATGAGGGAAACTCCATAACCATGTGATTCGTCACGTTATGAGACTACTGGACATATGGTTAAGGTTTAACATAGGAAATAACAAAAAATACTAGTCTCAAAATAGTAAATTTTACCTTTCAATTGATGAAAAGAAAGCGGTACTTTAATTGTAAAAAACTAGCTTTTAACTATGGTATTCCTAGCATAAGTTTTTGCACACATGTAGATGTGTGGATACTATAATTAATGATCTGGCTGTGATAGATTTAGAGCTAGATCCACAAAGGGACTTAAGTGTTCCAATGACAATGCCTAACTTTTAGGTGCTTTAGCATCCAGTGGAACGCACAGCCCTGAATTAAGCACCCAGGCTCACCATACAAGGCATAGGAAGAGTTAAGTGCCGAGAATGTGATCCATGAAAGCCAGCATGCTGAGCGGGGAGCTGCCTAACTAGCCATTAGGATATGCTAAGGAGAAGGGTGTGGCCTAAAGCCTGCCCCTCAAAAGGGCCTTAGGTGCCAAAGTCTGGGCGGGAGGAAGCCCCCTATCGCCACTTGGGATTGACAATTGAGAGGTCGGTGACTAAGCGTTTTCGTTAGTGGTGATGTCTTGGAGTTGGGAGATCCAGGCTCGAGTCCCTTTGCTCCAAATCCCTTTTCCTCATCAGGCAGAGGAGGAAGATTGGACCCAGGTCTCCAACATTCCAGGTGGGCAATCTAACCATGGGGCTAAAGAGTTAAAAGGAGGTTACCTTTTAAGGAGGTTACCTTCTCCTCCAGCTATTTTATAGAGAGTTAGGTATGCTCTGAGACTGCCTACCAAATCAGGCCCCACTGGCACAATAAGCAAGGGAGCACTGCACCTGAAGATCCTTCTGGGGCTAGGTGCCCAGAAGTTTTGACAGAGGCAGCTGTCCATAAGAAGCGATGGAATGGATAAGACAGAGTCTGTCTGGGCAAAAATCACACTAGGTAAAAAAGCAACTAGAGCTTCCCCTGAGACAGTGCTTGGGGTGTGCTATAGACCACCGGGATCTGATTTGGATATGGATAGAGACCTCTTTAATGTCTTTAATGAAGTAAACACAAAGGGGAAATGTGTGATTATGGGAGACTTCAACTTCCCGGATATAGACTGGAGGACAAGTGCTTGCAAGAATAATAGGGGTCAGATTTTTCTGGATGTGATAGCGGATGGATTTCTTCATCAAGTAGTTGAAGTACCTACGAGAGGGGATGCCATTTTAGATTTGGTTTTGGTGAGCAGTGAGGACCTCATAGAAGAAATGGTGGTTGGGGACAACCTTGGTTCGAGTGATCATGAACTGATTCAGTTCAAACTAGATGGAAGGATAAACAAATGTAGATCTGGGATTAGGGTTTTCGACTTCTCGAGGGCTAATTTTAAAGTGTTAAAAAAATTAGTTAGGGAAGTGGATTGGACGGAGGAACTTGTGGATTTAAATGCAGAGGAGGCCTGGAATTACTTTAAGTAGCAGCTGCGGAAATTGTCGGAAGCCTGCATCCCAAGAAAGGGGAAAAAAACCATGGGCAGGAGTTGTAGGCCAAGCTGGATGAGCAAGCAACTCAGATCGGGAATTAGGAAAAAGCAGAAAGCTTACAGAGAGTGGAAGAAAGGTGGGATTAGCAAGGGAAGCTACCTTGGTGAGGTCAGAACATGTAGGGATAAAGTGAGGAAGGCTAAAAGCCGCATTGAACTGGACCTTGCAAAGGGAATCAAAACCAATAGTAAAAGGTTCTACAGCCACATAAATAAGAAGAAAACAAAGAAAGAAGAAGTAGGGCCGCTATACACTGAGGACGGAATGGAGGTTAAGGATAACCTAGGCATGGCCCAATATCTAAATAAGTACTTTGCCTCAGTTTTTAATAAGACTAGCGAGGAATTTAGCATTGATGGAGGGATGATAAACGGGAATGTGGATATGGAGGTGGATATTACCGCAACTGAGGTAGAGGCCAAACTTGAACAGCTTAATGGGACAAAATCGGAGGGCCCGGACAATCTCCATCTGAGGATATTAAAGGAACTGGCGCGTGAAATTGCGAGCCCGTTAGCGAGAATTTTTAAGCAATCGATAAACTCGGGGGTTGTGCCATACGACTGGAGAATTGCTAACGTAGTTCCTATTTTTAAGAAAGGGAACAAAAGTGATCCGGGTAATTATAGGCCTGTTAGCTTGACATCTGTAGTATGTAAGGTCTTGGAAAAAATTTTAAGGGAGAAAGTAGTTAAGGACATAGAGGTCAAAGGTAATTGGGACGAATTGCAACATGGATTTACTAAAGGCAGATCGTGCCAAACCAATCTGATCTCCTTCTTTGAGAAGGTGACGGATTACTTAGATAAAGGAAATGCGGTAGAACTAATTTACCTCGATTTCAGTAAGGCGTTTGACACAGTTCCACATGGGGAACTGTTAGTTAAATTGGAAAAGATGGGGATGAATATGAAAGTTGTAAGGTGGATAAGGAACTGGTTAAAGGGGAGACTCCAGCGGGTCGTATTGAAGGGTGAACTGTCAGGCTGGAAGGAAGTCACTAGTGGAGTCCCTCAAGGATCGGTTTTGGGACCAATCTTATTTAACCTTTTTATTACTGACCTTGGCACAAAGAGCGGGAATGTGCTAATAAAGTTTGCGGATGACACAAAGCTGGGGGGTATTGCTAACACGGAGAAGGACAGGGATACTATTCAGGAAGATCTGGACCACCTTGTAAACTGGAGTAATAGTAATAGGATGAAATACAATACTGAAAAGTGCAAGGTCATGCACTTAGGGATTAATAATAGGAATTTTAGATATACGTTGGGGACGCATCAGTTGGAAGCGACAGAGGAGGAGAAGGACCTTGGGGTATTGGTCGATAGCAGGATGACTATGAGCCGCCAATGTGATACGGCTGTTAAAAAAGCAAATGCGATTTTAGGATGCATCAGGCGAGGTATCTCCAGCAAGGATAAGGAGGTGTTAGTACCGTTATATAAGGCACTGGTGAGACCCCATCTGGAATATTGTGTACAGTTCTGGTGTCCCATGTTCAAGAAGGATGAATTCAAACTGGAACAGGTCCAGAGACGGGCTACTAGGATGATCTGAGGAATGGAAAACCTGCCTTATGAAAGGAGACTCAAAGAGCTTGGCTTGTTTAGCCTGGCCAAAAGAAGGCTGCGGGGGGATATGCTTGCTCTATATAAATATATCAGGGGGTTAACGTTAGGGAGGGAGAGGAATTATTTAAGTTTAGTACTAATGTAGGCACGAGGACGAATGGGTACAAACTGGATATTAGGAAGTTTAGGCTTGAAATTAGATGAAGGTTTCTAACCATTAGGGGAGTGAAGTTCTGGAACAGCCTTCCGAGGGAAGTAGTAGGGGCAAAAGACTCATCTGGCTTTAAGACTAAGCTGGATAAGTATATGGAGGGGATGTTATGATAGGATAGTTTAATTTGGGCAATTGATCTTGGATTATCATCAGATAAGTCTGCTCAATGGTCTGCGGGGAGATGTTGGATGGGATGGGAACTGAGTTACTGCAGAGAATTCCTTCTTGGGTGCTGGCTGGTGAGTCTTGCCCACATGCTCAGGGTTTAGCTGATCGCCATATTTGGGGTCGGGAAGGAATTTTCCTCCAGGGCGGATTGGCAGGGGCCCTGGAGGTTTTTCGCCTTCCCCTGCAGCGTGGGGCATGAGTCGCTTGCTGGTGGATTCTCTGCAGCTTGAGGTCTTCAAACCAATTTTGAGGATTTCAATAACTCAGTCCTGGGTTAGGGGTTGTTATAAAAGTGGATGGGTACGGTTCTGTGGCCTGCCTTGTGCAGGAGGTCAGACTAGATGATCATATTGGTCCCTTCTGACCTATGAGTCTATGAGTCTATGAGAAATTTAGGTACCCATAGAGTTAGGTAGCTCCTGAGTAGGGATTTTGGCAATCTAAGGCCTGGTCTACACTGGGGGTGGGAGTGGGGGAGAAATCGATCTAAGTTATGCAACTTCAGTTACGTGAATAACGTAGCTGAAGTCGACTTACTTAGATCTACTTACCATGGTGTCTTCACTATGGTGAGTCGACTGCTGCCGCTCCCTCGTCGACACTGCCTGCTCCTCTCATCGAGCTGGAGTACAGGAGTCAATGGGAGAGCACTCGGGGATCGATTTATCGCGACTAGATAAATCGATCCCTGCTGGATCAATCGCTGCCTACCGATCCGGCCGGTAGTGAAGACATACCCTTAATGGCACCCAACGTGGCAGTTAGGCACCTAAGTCTTTTCATGGATCTAGCCCTCAGTCTCTTATTACTCTTAGTTGGACGATTACAAAGTTAGCTCTTAAGAAATTTCTAGGGGGTTACTGTAGATTACAATAATAAGGGACAATTACCTATAATTAAAACAATACTGTTTGGGGGGAAAGCAAAACACCACTTTCTCACTTGTCACGGATTTCAAACACATTTTTGATACATTCCCGCTGATTGACAAAGACTACTGATGTATTCCAAATTGTTTATAGAAGGGCTAAAAACTGTAGCTACCTTAATTACATATTTCAAAGTCATTATTTTAAGTTATTTGAACTGGCTTTGGCAGACTACAAGTGATAGTGTCAAGAGATCTTGGGTAAATAATACATAAATATCCCCCTCCCCCCAATAGTTCAAACGCAGCTTTTTTTTTCTGGACTTGCGTTTGTAATGAGCTAAACTGATATCTGCCTATTGGAGAAACACAGCTGAGACCTGTATTACACATGCTTAAATTTAACACGTTCCCATGGCAGTAATGAACAAAGCAGTCCTTCCTTTCAGGAAAATCCTGGACTCACATTCCCTAGGTCCCTGAGCAGTATAGAATTTAGAAGAAAAACAGGAAACACATGTGGAAACCAGATAGAACTGACTAAGCCTAACTATTTAAGTAGCTCAGCCAGTAGCTTTCAAATGAATAATCAAATCTATCTATATTATATCTGATCAACAAACCCCCCACTATTCATACTGAAATGTTTAAGTCAGGTATAGGTAATACAGTATGTTTATAGATACACAGAGGAAAGAAAGGGTAATTAGTGAAGTCTGCTTTTTGGGTCTTTAAAGTTCAGATTATCTGTTACACACAGCCAACTGCATAAGGGTTTATTGGCTCTGAGAGCATTTTTTAAAAAAGAAACCAGTACAGTCTGTGCAAAATAATGAGTTCTGGTTCTTTGAAACACTGCAAATGAAGTTTTTATGGAGTCTCACATCTCAATATTGTAAATATTTTTAAACAGATTGAAAATTTTGGGGATGAATAGAGCCTCACATTTTTAAAGAATAGTGTACTGGATGCATGCTAACCTCACTGTTGGGTGCATTCAGGCCATATTGGGAAAGCTACTGGAATTTTCAAATCTCCATTAGTATAAAGTATATATTTAAAAATTCTGGACCAAATTGTATGTGTATATTCAGCCCTCACTAAAACCAATGAAAGTTCCTCCTCTTTCTTCACATTTTCATTTTGTTAATTATTTTGTTTTGTTATTTATTTCTGGCTTCACATTTTTAGAGGAAGTGCAAGAATTACCACGTGTTCACTATTCACTGCCCATAAAACTCCTTTGAGTTTCACTCCTTCAATCTTCTGTCTAGTCAGGGAAAAAGTAGTCTGTTGTCATGGCTCCTTGCCACAGAAGTTTGGTTGCTGAAAGCAATGCCTGGGTAAAAAAAGACATAACTACAGAAGTCACGGGACCTTAGGACCTGGGGACCTTAGGTTCAGTTCTACTATCATATTCACTGACTGAGAATTTTCAGCATACTTGCAAAAGGCTGCTTCTTCCCATATAATGTTTGAGATCCACCATATTATTTTTGGTCATACAGCATTATATGTCTTATCCTGCAAATATATTTTCCCTCATACATACATTGAAATAGTCTGGGCTAAAGTAACTGGAAGTGGGTACATTTCCATTAAAAAAAAGGTTTGGTTAAAAAAAAGAAACATTGTGGCATCGTGAGCTTTGACTTAATGTGAACTTTCCTATATCCCAGTCATGAGATTTAACCAAAAGCAGCTTTGGGGATATCATGATGGGAAAAGCAAAGTGTGGTGATTGCACTGGGAATACATTAGCTGGAACGCTGTCTCAGCAGCTGGCCAGCAGCCTTTTGAAACCAGGGTTATTCCAAGAACTATATAAATAAACAGAGACCTTGGGAATTTTTATCCGTCCAAAAAATTCTCTTTGCCAAGCCAACCATTACCCAAACTTTCTCTGTATGTGTGCCTCACATGTGGGGCACTTTACACAGAATAAGAGATGACTAGTTGTGTGTGCCAAATTCTTTATGTTAAGATTTGGCAAGCGAGGATTTTCTGGGAGAAGGATGGGGTATAAGCTAAAGTGATTACTCAGCTAATTATAAGTGGACTCTCTATTTTATGATGACTGCAGTCTATCAAGATCTCTATTCTGTTTGAGGTACACAAGGCCTCAGCTTGCAGTTCTTGCTCTATTGTAATTCTCATTGACATTATAGTGGGGTCAGGCCAGAAAAATTCTACATTTTGATTGCCAGTGGTATAAGGAGAATGGCCAGGGCTTTACGTCTCTGCCATGGAGCCTCACTAGGGCAGGGTTTTGTTCCTGGGTCTCCCATATTTCACATAACTGCACTAACAAACTGGATAGTTCTTGGACCAAGAACAGAGAGTGAGATGACGCTATAGGTTGGGGATTAGGGCACTCACCTAGAATGTGGAAGACCCAAGTACAAGTCCTTTCTTCACATCAATCAGAACTCCAGTTATAAGGAGGGCACAGGCACTTCTACCTCCAGCCCTTTTGTGACTCATGTCCAAAAAAATAAAATGGAACTGTTTCAGTGGTATGGAAAATAAAAGGTTCATTTAGACATTACCGAAATATTTCAGTTTTTTGGTTTGTTGAAACTTTTCAGCATACACATCATAAATAGTTTTGGGTCGGCCAACATGGCATTTTGCCCAGCTCTACAGATAAACCATTGCCCAACTATACCTTCTGAGATTGCTCTGAAAAAAAGGAGATGAAATGCACTTTTCTCAATCCTAGCCTGGTGTCACTGGGGAGTGAACGAATCCTCTGAGGCAACGGTATCGGAGTCTGCTAAAAGGTCTTAAAAATTCAACATGGACACCTGACCTGTATCAATCATGAGAAAGTATCAGCCAGGAAAGCTAGTGCCATTACTATGTTGTACTGGATGGCAACTGGATTGAAATCAGTCAGTGAGACAGAGGACTACAAATGCTTTAAAATTACTTCACGTTCTCACTCACTTTTCAAAAAAAGAGAATGTTAGAGAAAGGGCAATACTTAGTGTGAGATAAACAAGATATGGCTCTACTTTATGAGGTCATACTAACAATCAAAGTCATGTGACCAAAGATGCTTCACAACATCAACTTTGTAGAAGGCGTGCTATCACTTTTCTACTGCTGTAACTAAATCCAGTGTCACTGCCCCACCCTACAAATAACAATGTTATAAAGGTTTTCAACTGAGTTCACATATGACTAATGAGAATAATACTTGTGGCTTATAGTAATAAGATTTTATGGCCATCTAAACAGGAGACACTTTTAGACAATAAATACATACCATTTGTAGTTACGGACAATCAAGTACAGGTGCTTATTTGCTCTGAATGTTCACTTGACAAAAAAGGAAAACAACACAAAACACACTGAATTAACTGATCCTATCATGGGTCAATTATTATCAAATGTTGTGGTTCTATAGCCCCTTCTATTTGAGGATCTCTAAGTAATTTACAACGATTAATGAACTAAGGTCCCACAAAGCCCTTGTGAGGTAGGTATTATTATTCCTACTTTACAAATTGAAAACAGATACAGAGGGGTTAGGTTACTTGCCCGTATGCACACAAGACATATTTGCCAGTTTGGGAGGAAGAGGCCATACCTCCTTAATCTCTGTTTTTTTGTTTTTTAATCATTAGATTGTAAAATCACAGCTCTGCAAAGCAAATGTAGACAGTCTTAAGGCAGCAAGCAAAAAAAAAATGCCCTGCAAAAATATATATTAATGAAACTATGGAAAACATTCAATTGAACTAAGCAACATTTTTTTCTATTGTTCTCAATTACTTATGGCAGTTAAATGCACAATAAAAACTCAGAGGGTTTGTGCATATGGTAAAAATAACGAAAGTGTATCATACAAACCAATATCCAAAAGCTCTCATACCACTAAAACATGCATAATTCTTCCTAGAATTAACAATAAATATCAGCTATAATTTAATTATGCTCAGGCTAAGTTTAAGTAGTTCAATATTTCTGTTTCTAAATGTTAGATGCACTTATAACTATATTAGTCAGCCTGGAAAAAATGCTATTGGGAAGTCTAAAATCTCAAGGGGCTTAAAAAAAAGGTTTGTTTAGGCTAGTGCAGGTGTTGTGATTCAGCACAATACACAGGCTGTGCACAGGCTCTGTACCAAAGAGTCTATGGCCCCATTCCCAGAGCCTCGAGCCAGACTAAGAAACTATAAAAATGAACAGAGCAATAAATCTCCACCCATTTAAAAAAAATGTTGTACCAGGAATTTCTTTTCTGATTAAATATTCTGGTATCTAAATATGGTACTTATACTTGCATTTTAAATGAACAGGCTAAAATTCCACAGCCAAAAGGTTTCTAACAGTGGAAAGTAGCACAGAACATGAACAACAAATAACAAAAGTAGCCGGCTGGACTTCAAAGCACACAAATATTGCCTGACAGGTCACTACTGGTATGACTGAGAAGAGAAAAACAGCAAAATTGACCAGAAAGGAACTTTTTGTTATTGGTTGTTTGGCATTATTAGTAATCAGTGTAGAATTTTAAAGCTGTGCTCCCATTTCCTTTTATCAAGTTTAACTCAAAGGCTCTCTCTCTCTGTCTCTCCCCCCTCCCCCCCCACTTTATTACTATGGCCAAGACTGGCAATGAGGGAAAGGTTCACAAGTTTGTCTGAGATATCAGGCTGAAAGTTTCCCCCAAAAATGTTCTGGTTTGGGTTCCATTGAAGTGACAAACACAGCAAGAGGTTGGCAGAGTATTTTCATTTCCTTTCTCAACCAGTAAATGCAGAGGCATTTAATAAAGTATACGAAACTTTTTGAAACTCAAAAGACTTTGGATCAAAGGTTGGACTCAGATTTAAGCCAGTGTTCATTTTACATTAAATAGTTGGTTCACTCCCAGGCTCTCTGAGTGACTATTACCATGGCCCAGGTTCAGCTTCTGGCTTAGCCTAGGGGTGCAGCCTCAGGGGAAGGAGAGGAGCAGAGGGCAGAGCCCCATGGCAAAGGGGGTGAGGCCTAAATGTTGTTTGAGCCCAGGGCTCCAATAAATCTTGATCCACCTTTATCTACGAAGAATGCCCCTTTTTATCATTACAATACCTTTTTTATATGTCCTGACCTTAAGGGTTGCTTCCAGATTCACCCAGTGTGCTAATTGTTTAACATTCGCTGGACACACAGTGCTTTGGGGGATTTGTTCATTATGTGTCAAAATTCTTGCCACATTTATCCCAGGTCAGTGAAATCCTTAAGAGACTTACCAGTAAAGAGAGATACTGGATAGTGCTAAGAATCCAAACAATAAGATCCATTCAAACAAACCAAAGTTAGTGACCAGTCATATGGTCCTAAAATATTATGTAAAATGAATTAACTACTCAGTGAATGCTAGTGAATGCAGATTAGTAATAATGCTGCTCCAAAATGGTCAGTGTGTAGCATATGCCTCTAGGAGGTTATCTCCAGTACAACGAAAACTATGCTGAGGCAGAAAAGAAATGTTTAGCCATTTTTTTGCATGAACCAAGTTTAATCAATGTCCCCTGGACATAGGCTAAAAACATTTGAAATCCAGCTTCCAAAAGCCTTTATCATGAGCTCCAAAACATCTTCCAGGAGTGCAAATGTAAAAAATATCACTTGGATGTATAATACAAAAGGTGGTGGGTTTTGGGGTTTTTTTAGAGCAGTGGTGCCACAAAAGACAATATATTGCTTGAGTCTCATCAGTATTAAGTATATACCAGGATGGCCAGACAGGAAGGGAGATGAGAGCAATTATTTGTGTATACTGGATATCTTGAGAAAAACTGAGATTATGAAATGGTGTTCTTTATAAAGGCAGTAGGGACATACTACCTGAAGACATTCATCATGAACTGCTAACCCATATACATCTGAGCTATATTGATGCATATTGTCTACGCAAGGCCCGTGAAGTCCCGGCCAACCATGAGCAGTAAGAACAGAGACTTCATAAGTCTGTACAGAATCTGCAATGAATTCCTAACAAAACAAAGAGATCCACTCAAAGCATGAAATACCTATCAACCCTGAAGCAAGTTAGGTTGCATATCTATTGGGAAATCAACTATACCTTGTCATAACTGTTTATTATTTAAGGTTTTGGTAAACAGACCCTTTACATATTACAATAAATTGTATTAATCCTCCTAAATCCATAAACAATGCTATGTATTCTTGAGTCCCATTTGCTGTCACATTTTCTGTTAACTCTGTACCTGTGTGCAGAGCACTATCATACCTGAGCAGGGAGGCGAATCTCTTCTCTCAATGGAATAATTTAGGGAAATCTCTCTGAAATTTCTGCAGTCTTCTTGCTCCAGACCCTCTTCCTGCAGGAATGATGTGGCCCATAGCAACTAACAGTAACACTTTTTGTGAAAACAGGATAATGCAGTGGGCCAAATTCTGGTCTTAAACAATAGTGTCATTGATTTTGATGGCACTGAATCAGAAGCCATGCTCGGGTGAATGTTTTCCTTCCTACTGATATGGATATCCTTTGGGATTGTATGGCTGTAAGTGATGGCAAAGTTCACCTGGGGTTGCTCTATATTCTGTCTCCTTTGTCAGCAGGGAGAAATCTACATCTAAAACAATTTTAGGACCTGATTCTCCATTGCTCTGCTCCTTCTGAGGTCATTGTCACCAGTGCAAACACAGGAAAAATGCAAAGCATTTCACACCCATTTAACACTCACTTGGCACTGCTGTGACCACAAGGAGTTTGGCAACAGGGAATCAGGTCCCTATTTTTTCTGTATGGTCAGTCAGTATGAAGTAGACCCCTGGATAGCAGACATGAGCTCCTTAACTGTTAAGAATAACTCAATGCACCCTCCTCTTTTTAGAGCTGCAACAAATGAAACTAAAGAAAGCATATTCAAGATTTACTAATAATACTATTTAAAACATTTTTCCCAGCTCCATATTAAATTTCAAATAATCCCCCCCCCCAAAAAAAAAACTATTTGTCAACCCAAAATTGGTCATGAATTTGTTAAATAGTTTTGTTGAAACACACACACACCCCAAATTCAGAGGAGGGCTGTTTAATTATTTACACACCGTGACATAGCCTCCGCAGAAGAGATTGAGAGAGACCTGCTCAGAATAGCTAATAACATAGTGGTTAGGGCATGTTCCAAGGAGGTGGAAGAACTAGGTTTAAATCATTGTTCTACATCAGGCAGAGAAGGGTATTGTTCGTCTATACCAAAAGGAGGGCAAGAGACACTGGAATGGTTTAATCAGGCTGCAACTTTATTATGAGATGTCTGGGACTGCCCAGCCGATGAAGGAATGCTGTGCAGGTAACTACATGATCATTTCAATATCTACCCAGAGGCTTTTGCCAGGTCCTCAGCCAAGCCATTGCTGGGACCTTAACATCTCCCAGACTCCCAAATAAGAATTACAGTGATCTATAAAAGTGTGTGAGGGTGGGGATCCCTGACATGCCAGTCACAGGCACTCCAAATGCGTGCCCTCCTTTGCATTCTGCTCCTTTAATAAACACCTCCTTTAAGTCCCTCATCAGGCCATTTATCTGGTCACTGTATCCCTTCCTTATGGAGTACCCACATTGGGCAGCCGCCCCACACTTACATAGTGAGTTTCAACATCATAGCCTAATTCCCTTCCCTACTCACCATAACAAAGGCCTTCCCGAACCCGCTGTGGGGAAGGCAAAAAAAGCCTCATTCCACCTTGGTGATGAGGGAAAAATTCCTGCCCAGTCCCCCAAGAAAGGAGTGAGTAGTGCAATGCCCACATGGGTCCTGACCAAACCTGGTATTTTGCCACTTTCAGGAGGACTGGAGGGTGCGTGTTGCTCTACCTTACCTGGCAAAAAGGGACTTCCCCTGCCGGGCTTGCCCCTTACCAACTCCCCAGCTCCTATGGTTCCTGGGGGATAAGTCAGTGTCACCACACTGACCCACTCTGCTTTTGCTGCAGTATCTGTACCCCTCACCCTTAAAGTGATATACCCGCCACCCAGTTTAGGGTGCAGTCATTGAATCCAGGTCTCTCACATCCCAGGTGAGTGCCCTCACCACTGGGATAGAAGTTATAAGGTGGGCATCATTACCTCCTCCTGCTGCTGTTTTGTGAATCAAGCCCTTCACCTCCACTGCTTTCATTTATTTTTTAAAAGAGCCCATAATGGAACAAAACATTGTGCCAAATAAAGCATCTTGTTCAAAACAAATTGTGTTGACTTTGGTTTGCAAAATTTTACAGAATTTTTGGTTTCAGTTCAGATCAAACCAAGTCCCGTCCCCTCCCCCGCCCAAACTATCAGCAGAAAGGAAAAAAAACTCAAACAAAACATGTACACAGCTCTAATTTTAAACCTATAAGATACCAGGATGATGGAATTTCCTTTATACCTTATATGTAATGTAATTATGGGGAAATTTGGATCAGGTTCTTTTAAACATGTTATCAGAAAGTTGAAGTACCACTTGTAAAAAGATGAGGACTCTTTCCAAATAAATATTATTCTAGCCATTTATTACTCCTACAGAAACAAATATAAAATTGGTGCTGACTTCAGCTGGGACAGTATCTTGCTCTGTGTGAAGATTCTTCACTGTGTGAAATTCAGTCCATTTTGAAGTCAATGTCAATGGGAGTTTTGCCTTCAGTGGAGCTGGGGTTTCACCAATTGATATTTCAGTTGGCCTATATACAGAATAATCTATTTTTTCTGGCACCTTTATTCTGAGAAGAATCCTATATGAATGCTTAAATCCTCCAAATTTACAGGACAAATCCAAAGGCCAAATTCTTTCTTTAATTATTGTTTACTATATGTGATTGAACTATACATTCTGAACAAAATTAATTATTACATTTAACCCCTTTTGTAGATTGTTTGTGAATAATTTGCCAGAACCTGATTTCCATCAAATGCATTTGTTATTTCCTAAATGTTTACTGACTCATTTGGATAAATTTCCAGACCGTGGGTTGGTTTTGAACTGTCCACACTTCTGTGATTCAATATTCATTTTTCATCTCTGCCCTTGCCCTGAACTCAGTGGGGTCCAAGCAGAACAAGTTTCAGGACGAGGGTTCTTGTGCAATTGGCCCCCACCTCAGGTCACAAGGCATTATTTCTGCTCTCTGATTGGATAACTAACAGGAGAAAGAATGAATGAACAAACTACATTCTTCCTCATATGAATTCCGGATGATCGATCATTTGAGCTAAGATTGGTGAAAACTGCAGGATTTGTGAACATTAGCACATATACACCATGCTCAGATTTTAAGCTCTTTGGGGAAAGGACCACCTTTTTTTCTGGAGTTTGCCCACTACACTGGGGTCCTAGTCCATGACTGGTGCTCTCTGGCACTACCACAATACAAATAAATAAGAATGAATAGACCTAGTGGCTAGTTAAAGAATAAATGGACACAAATCAGACATCAGGAATGGTAACATACAAAAGCCAGTAGGAGAACACTTCAATCTCCCTGGACATTCAATAACAGTTTTAAAAGTAGCCACTCTTCAACAAAAAAACTTCTAAAAGACTTCAAAGAGAAACTGCAGTGCTACCATGCATTTGCAAACTCAACACCATTAATTTGGGCTTCAATAGGGACTGGGAGTAGCTGGCTCACTTGCAAAAGCAATTTTCCCTCTCCAGGTATTGACACCTTTTCATCAATTATTGGGAGTGGACCACATCCACTCAGACTAAATTGACCTTGTCAGCACTGGTTCTCCACTTGTAAGGTAACTCCCTTCTCTTTATGTGTCTGCATCTGTAATTTTCACTCCATGCATCTGAAGAAGTGGGCTTTTTACTCACAAAAGCTTATGCTCAAATAAATATGTTAGTCTTTAAAGTGCCACCAGACTCCTTGTTGTTTTTGTGATACAGACTAACAGGGCTACCCCTCTGATATCGGTGGCTAGTTGGTTGTCACAAATAGTGGATAATATGACTCCATGAACAAAAACAATAACACACTCTGATGGAAAAAATATTTGTGACTCAGGTTGTGGTGTTTGTGTTTGTGTTTCTTACTACTTTGAACAGTTCTACTACACGCATGCATACAGAGGATATCCATTCAGTTTATCATTTTATTCATATTTAGTAAAGCTTCATAAATAGAAAGTTTTCCGAGCTGTAGACAAAAAGCTCTAAGCATACAAGTCTAAGCAGCAAGTCAACCTCTATGATTATGAGCCTTGTGGGCTAAGACAGCCATTTCCAGGTTTGCCACAGTCACAAGATAATGTTGCATGGGAGCAAGTGACTGCAATGGTTGTTTTAATCACAGAGCACACATGCTTGGTTTAATCGTGGAGCCAATATCTTCACTGGAGCCAAAACAGGAAGAATAAATTTATTGGTCAAAGTGTTTCAAAAACATGGTACCTCATGTAGAAAAAACAACTTTGCCTTTGACCACATTTACACTAAAACAAACAGAATGCAATTCATTTTCCAAAAAAGAAAGCTGCACCCATTTCACTAGATGCATCCTTCCAAAAGCAATGTACATGTGGACTGGGGATGGCATTTGAAAATCTATAGCTGTTTACACACAAAAAAATTGATTCAGCTTGATGTGGCAGTGCTTTAACCACCATACCAGCAGGGCTGCTGACCGGGGCAAGGGAAGGGAGATTGGGAAAGGGGCAGCTTCCCTGGGGCCCAGCAATTTAAAAGGCCCCAGGGCTCCCAGCAGAAGCCAGAGTCCTGAGCCCTTTAAATTGCCACTGGAGCCCCGTGCCCTTTAAATCGTCGCCAGAGTCCCGGGCGTGTGAGACGGGCAGCCCCAACCCTTCTGCCTGATGCCCTATTCCTTCCAGAGGCCCAGAGCCACCACCTCTCCCCCACACACCTTGCCCAGGAGCCCGGCCGCCCTGCATACTGGTAAGTTCTTTAAGCTACTTTCACCCCTGAGCAGGAGGATTTCTAGGGTAGGTGTTTGGTGGGGTCAGAAAGGTGGGCACAGCAGAATTTGAGAGTTATGATGAGTGGGGAAGGAGATTTTCAGGAACACATTATTTGTAAAAAAAAAGAAAAAAAATTGTCCATTAATGTACAGTGAGGTGTGAGCATGGTGAACAAGCGTGAATTTTGTTTGAGGGGTAAGAATAGGAGAGGAGTAAAATATGTTTGTCACCAACTGCCCCTCGCCCCTTTATCCCCCCAAAAAAGTTAGCCATGGGTGGCCAAAAATGCTCAGGCTGGCCCTAGCTGACACTTAAAACAAATACAAAGATTCTATAATGTGGAAACAAATTCAAACTTTAAATCTTGACATATGGTTCCCCCTTCCCAAATGGTGGCACTGAAGCAGAGGGAATGGTATGTGGTAACAAAAACAAAAACCCGCCAGCAGATATGAATCTTTCTTTCAGATAGACATACCTGTACAGTTATGCTGAAACCAACCCTTGTGTGTTCAGATACCATTCTAGCAATATTCAATACCAACGGGCAATCAATTGAAGGCAAAGTTCTATGCACCAAACTAAGATGAAAGGGAACCCTGAACACACAGCAACCAGTGTGTTTCCACAGCGTGCAGTGAAGGGGAAAAGGTGTGGGATCTGCACTTGAAAGGGGCTCCACTGGCCCTATTATGCAGAATGGCAGAAAAGGCTTATATTGCAAAGACACTGCATAGGAGACAACTGCAGATTGACCATTGTATAAGTCTGGAAATGAAGGTAAAATTAGCTTGTTTTAGAGACTGCCATTACTAAATCTGTAGGCTCAGCACAGTCAGATGGCCTGTGTCACAAGCTGAAAGAATTACATCTGAGGCTAGTTTTATTGCATTTTTCAATGAAATATTTGGTTATTCAAGCCCATTCCCACAGTACTTGAAGATAAACAGCTCCTGATGTCATTGTGGAGTTCTATTTTCAGAAAGCTTTATTTATTTCAAAGTGGTTTAATGTGCATTTGTTTACATAAATATTTAGATATGTGAAAGCACATCCTGCTCATGCTGGTCTGATAAACAGAACTCAGCTGTTATGCCTTTTCCACTACACACTATGTTTGGAATGCTGCCTATTTCTAAGTTCTGGTTTATAATGCAGCCATTGTCCTTAGAACCAGCAGTCGTTTATAAACATAAGTCTGAAAAAAAATGTACTCTGGCTTTCCAGCAAAATATCCAAATGGCTCTTTTATCATTTAAACTGTTCTACAGTTGGTGTAGCTCAGGGACCCAAAAGCTTTGCTCTACCACGCCTAGCCCAATATACATATCACTGGATTAGCAAGTAGGGGTGGTGACAAGACAGAGTGTACGGCAGGCAAAGAGCCCAACACTGTCACCTTTACTCATGACAAGTAATACCTCACTATACAGCTAGCCTCGTTGACATCAAAGAGGCTACATGTGGGTAAGGTACTATCCATCTACATAACTGTACGATGCCTATTACTATATCTCACATTAACATTTATCCTCACAGATATCCTGGTGAGACCTGGATGTTTATCAGCATTCCTCTTTTACAGAGGACAAACTGAGGCAGAAAGTATAAGGGCATGTCTAGGCTGCACATCAAGATGCAATTGCTGCGCAGGTAGACCTGTGTTAGCTTTACCCATGCTAGCAGCCCTGTAGGTGCAGCAACATAGCTGTACAAGCTTATCAGGGACACTGGGTAACTACTCATGTTGCTAGCCTGTACTGAAACCAGAACCACTACGTCTACACTACTATTCTTTAGTCATGGTAACACAGGTATATCTACTCAGTCTGCAGTCACACCTTGGGTGGCAGCTTAGATGTACCCGAAGAGTGCAGGAAAGATAGATGTCCTTGTGGTTAAGGAACTGGACTAAGGCTCAGCACATCTGGATTCACCTTTGGCTCTGCCACAGACTTCTCGTGTGCCCTCGGAAAAGTCACTCAGTCTCCAAGTACTTGAGTAGATCCTTGACTTTAAGCATGTGACTAGTTCTGTTGACTTCAGTCTGTGTCAGAGGTGGAAGATGAAGACAGATTTCCTGAGACATGATCGAGTTCTTTAGCTATACAGCCATCCTCATTCAACCTCAGTAAGGGTGACAGAACTGGTCTCAAAATGATAAACACTTTCTTATCTATAAGCCCTGAGGGTCAAACTCAGTCCTTCAGCATTGCAGCCAGTTCACACTGAAATCTTTGCACCTCTGCTAAAAGTGTCACTTAGACCCAATAAAACCTGCATCTGCTATTTATCAGCACTGTGGTCCAGATTTCCAGAAGTTCTCTGAATTTATACACCTCTACTCCGATATAATGTGACCCGATATAACACGAATTTGAATATAACGTGGTAAAGCAGCGCTCCAGGGAGGCGGGGCTGCGCACTCCGGTGAATCAAAGCAAGTTCAATATAATGCAGTTTCACCTATAATGCAGTAAGATTTTTTGGTTTCCGAGGACAGCGTTATATCAGGGTAGAGGTGTATAAGTTTTTGCATGCATTTCTGCATAAGAAAAGCTCTGATATGAGCATTCAAACTGAGCCCATATTGCTTCAATATAAAAGTCAGATGATCCTGAGAGAAGGTCATCATCATTTAGCTCCCCCTGACCTTCCATAAGACTTATTCTCCTACATGCCTAAATTGCTTCTGAAAATGAGACTTAGGAGCCTAAGTCACCTAGACATTTTGAAAATTCTATCCCAATTCCACATTGATTTTTTCAGTGTGAGTTGGGCATCCATCCCTGCAGCCCTTTTGAAAAAAAAAATTGAGCCTTTAGGCCCAAACTTCACTACAGACGGGATTTTCAAAACCACTGAATTTTGGCCAAATTCGACTTCAGTGAAGTCAATGGTGAGACTCTTATTGACTTCAGTGGGAGCAGAGCTAACTATAAAGGTGTTTGGGACTTGGTTATTTTGCTCTCTCTTACATAGCTCAGGTAAAATCAGTGAGGTTGCATGGAATTAAGGCAAGAAATTTGTCCTGATCCTTTTCCCTCTAAATTAATTACATTCTATACTCACAAGCCTTTCTTCAAACATTTCACATCACATCAAGAGCCACACAAGTTAATCAATTTTGATATTTACCTAACAAGAGAAAAGGCACATTTGCAATTTTGTTTTCATTTTTTTCATCCAAACATACATTACTGTCTCTACTATGACACTTATTATATAGTTTACATTAGCCTCCTCACTACCTGCCCTGCCAATTAATAAAAGCCTAAACTATGGGGCTTCAGAAGAAACCCACTTAATAGTTAAATGTTGACTATTCAGAACCCTACTTTAATTGATGTCATCTAAAGGAAAATACTGCATAAGTATTTTAGACATGATCATATCTTAGTACAAAATATAAAGCAGGTGTTTGATATATTCATAATTGTATACATTTCTAAATTATTATTCTAAATTAACATAATTCTCTAGTTTAAGAAGTGTAAAATATGCCCAGAATATTCAAGTAGGATGCTTTAGTCTAAAGGAAAGGTTTATAGATTAGAGACACCATCTGCTTTCTGACACTCCAGTAATACAAAGTGGCAGGATCCCTTTGAGAGGGAATCCTTAAGTGACAAAGTTACCACCACATGTCCTATACCACACCAGTTTAGGCCATGGGGTAGTAGTTGGGAAAAGAGTCATGGGTATCCCTGTGCCCTAGTAATCCCTGTCTGCCAGAGGCTCCTTTATCCTGGTAAGGGGACCATAAAGGTATACCTTATAGCCCCATCCTCTCTTGAGCTGCACCATGCACAGCTCAAACATATCCCAGGATGTACCCTACTTTCATACAGAAAGAGTCTGAACAAGAGATGGAGACAGTGAATCAAGGCATAGCAGTATGGGCAGACAACATAACAGTTTCATCATAAAATATCAGACAACCTTACCAAATTCATATCATTCTCCTCACATCTGCTTTTTTTCCTTTCTTTCTTTCTTTCTTTTTGGCTGAATCAGTAAGTAAAATATTCCTTTTTTAAATCTGATCATCAGCATAGTAAAGAATCGGTAATCAACATATGGCAGATGCTCTGCTGGAGACACTGGACCATGGGACAAGATCAGCAAGTGTTAACAGAAGTCACAGAAAGGAAGGTCTACCGGAGGACCATGGAAGAGGTATGAAAAGGGAAAGGTGTTGGGAAGGATGCTAATGGAGTAATAGAAGATCTTCTCTTTCCCTGGGAGCAAAGGAAAGGGAGGAAAGAATATGTGCTTAAACTAATCTATTGAGATCATTACATTTTACAAGATTTCTAATGGGCCAGAAGGGACCATTTGATTTAGTCTGACCTCCTTTAGAACACAGATCATAGAATCTCACCTATGTTGAACCCATTTGGCTCAAGAGATAGGTTGGGTCAGTTCTAGTAGTTCCTAGACCAGCTTTTCCATGTAGTTGCAACAGTATGTTTCTGATGTCAATCTACTTTTAGAAGTGTTGAACATCCAAGACTGACTGAATATTTGGTAAGTGACTTTATTTTGATTGGATTTGTATAGTTAATTGCAAGAAAAAGTATGTGCATGTGTTTGGCTATTGTACAGCTTTATTAAATCCCAGGTGGTAAATAATTCCATTTGCACAGTCTGTGACACACCCCATCCCTAACTCCCTTGTCAAGTTCTCAGAATCAACCTCAAAAGAGAAATGTAAGTTAAAGGAACAAAATAAAACCTCAATCCCTGAATGAAGAGACCTCTGGGAAACTCAAAAGGAGTTTCAGATGTTTGCCCAGTGGTGCACTAGAGTTTGCACCATGGAAAAAACTTCCCAGCTGTTTGCAGTTTCATGCATTGCTGCAAAACAGGGATCACAAAACTATTTCCGTATGGAAGAGCAGCCTTAACCAAAAGGAATGTGAACAAGAGGCTGTACTAGAAAGGGCAACTGCAGTCAATGGGGGAAATATAATACTACAGCTATGCGTTTATGCAGCACCTATTTTGCAAAGATCTAAAAGCATTTTAGAAACATTAATGAAGTTTCCTCACTCCTGTGAGGTATGAAAGTATTAGCCATAATATACAGACAGGGAAACAGGGAGATTAAAGACAATGTTTTCAACGACCTAGAGCCCGATTTTCAGACATGAATTCAACAGGAAATGCAAATACTTAGCAACTCTGAAAACCAATCCCAGGGACTACAATTTCCAAAGCTGTCAGATGCCCAACTTGACCCAATTGGAGCTTCATTTCCCGAGTTGCGGAGGTAAGGAGTCCGTTTACTTTAATTGCAGACGAGGATGAATTGCACTGTCTGAAAAAATCAGACATAAAGAGTCCCAAGCTGGTCATATGAAAAATGAGCCATTCAAAATGAGTAGACCCATGTGAGAATTTTGGCCTAAGCAAACTGCCAAAGGTAGTGCCAGAGTGGCAAGCAGAACTCCCAGGTTCTCTTCTAATGACCCAGGGCCTGATCCTGCCAGGTTTTGAGTGCCTTCCGTGAAGTGAAATGCTCACTTTATAGGAGATATTCAGCACCTTGGAGGATTAAATCCTAAGTCACACTCACAAAATAAAGAATGTTTCTTTTATAAAGTAAATGTTCTCTTTAAAACTTAAAAAAGAGATTTTCATAAAAGAACAGTTTCAACATTTGCCCTAAAAAAACCCCACTGTGAAGTGAGAAAGAGAAAGATTGCAGAGGTGCATTTTGCTAGCTTACTGGGGCTAGTCAATACTTTGTCTCATTAAAAAAATAAAACAAACTGTTGGATTTAAGAGGTAACCAAGCTTTGGACAAGCAACCCCCACACTTTACAAAAGCAACATCCTGGAAGGGGGCCTGTAACTTGCACACCTGTGTTGGTCTTTTACCTAAAGGAAAATTATTTCCAGATCACCTGGAATTCTTCTGTTTTTGTCTTATAAATACTATGATATGTTCACATGCAGCAGTTTCTGCCATATTAAGATACAAATATTAAAAAAGAAGACAGTTTTCCATCTCTGCATAACCAAGGGCCAGTACAGCTCATTTGTAAAAGACTTTGTAGTTACATGTATGATAAAGAATCACATAGTAAACAGAATTCTGACTAAGCTGGTAATTGAAGATTACATGCTATGGTATATCTGTAACATTTATAACGCTTGACTGAATAGTCATTGCTAAACATGTGTCACATTACAAGTCTGATTTCCATGGTGCCAGTGTGCATCATTGCTCAGCAGACCATAAGTATGCGGTTGGCCAATAAATTCCTCACATTGTTTTAAATTGTTGTAGTTTCATTTGAGACTCATTAGCAGATTTTATGTTGTAGTCCCATGCACTGTATTTGTCTGTCAAGGCATTCATTTAACTCACATTTCCATCTCTTTTCATTCTGAGAGACTGAAATGCACACTTAAGATAATAACTCAAGAAATAGTGCATAAGATTGTGAGAGGACTGAATAAGACTGTGTAACAAAAATGCTAGCTTTAATATTGAAAGAGATAGAGGAGACAGTTCAGGTGCTGTAGGCAAACAAGAATACAAGTTGCCTGAAGTCATATGAAATGACTGGTTTGCTTCCCAAGCACTGTACTGTACTGGTTTGCTTCCCAAGTTGAAACCATTCTGAAAGGGTGCAAAGCTAGTGAAGTCCTCCTTCCAGATATTAATTCTCAAGAACATTCTTGAAAATGAACGCGTAGTCATTTGTCTACATCTGGGATGAAATGGAGGGCAGGTCCCTCCCCTTGGTCCTTGACCAGAGCTGACTGTTATAACAGTAGAGCCCCTTTCTTGCTGGCATGGCAGAGGGGCATCCGGGCCAAGTCTGAGTGGTGTTGCAACCTGGCACATGAAGTTAAAACATCACTCACATTTGGCCTGGTCACATCTCCATCATATCAGCAATGAAAGGGCCTCCACCCTTATGCCATGCAGTTCCAATTATTGCCTCCCTATTGGCAGAAGTGTGTCCTGCCCCACCCACTGTTGGGGTAGGGGGAGGGAAGACATTGCCAGAACCTGATATTTCCCAACAAATCAGGTTCTGGCCAGGACTCTCCTCCCTGCAGCAGTGGGTGAGGCAAATAGGAAGGCAGGAATTGGGTGGCATAAGGGTGAAACCCCTTTCCCTGCTAGCATGATGGAGGAGGAGGCTAAGCCAAATTTGAGTGATGTTTTGCTACCCCAAGTGGCAGATCTCACCACCACTCAAATTTGAGGCAGCCAGGCAAGTAATTTGGGTCAATCCTTGGCAAAAGTTCTGCTTGCACCGCTGGCCTACTTCCCAAAAAATCATGGAGCACACCAGAGTAAACTTGGTATGAAAATATTTATGAATCATTTCTTGTATTATTCAACCAACCGAGACAAAGACGGACATGAAGAGAAGAAGAGAGACTTGAGGTCAGAAGGAGCTGTGAAGTCTTTTGCTTTGTTGCTCTGTGCACTTCTCTGCTTCTTCCGGATGATTCTTAGCACAGTTTCCCCTCACTTTTACTTTATGACTGTTCAGTCCTTGCTCTCACACACTTTATTAGTCCCTCTCAACACAGTCATTACCAATAGGATTTTTTTTTTTTAATTGTAGAGCATCTGAGATACACAGTAGTCAGACTGAAATGGCTCTCTCTAAAACACCTGAAGAATGACCATGAAATTCAAAGTTTTTGCTGCAGTCTGTAAACCTTAGATAGTTTGAGTACTGATTACCCTAAAGACAGCATCTCAACTGCACCACTGGAATGACTAGAAGCAGCTGTGATGTTTCTGCTGACAGGCCCTAAATTTTAGTTGAGTGGGGCTGAAGCAGGCCCTTCCCAGTTCAGGGTCCTTGACTCTGGAATTTGCTCCCTCTAGTTGTGCAACTGAGCTCAAATATGTTGATCTTCAGGCCCATCTGTTTACTTAGACTTTTGCCTGAAGAGGATTGGTTAGAAGGGAGTCTTTGGTTTTGTCTTCTGTTTAAGACAGTATCTGTTATAACAAAAGTGTCTAAATTTCTGGATCATTGCAACCAGTGTTTAGTTACTGAATTGAGGTGACCAGAGCATGTTTTAGATCTTAAAAAACCTACACACCACACAGTGCTGCCCTCAATACTCTGCTTCAAAATGTGGTGCTAGCAAGCCCTTGGTGTTGCCAATTCTCACAATAGATGGTGTTTTGGTTAAATCTATAGCTCCTGGAATCATGTTTTATTTCAAAAAAATGTAAAACTCTAGTCCACATGGTTGGGGAGAAAAGCTTGAAAGTGTGAAATGCCTCAGATACTGGAAGGCAAATCAAAATAATCCAACATTCATTATTTTTAAAATCTCATGATTTTTTAATGCTGACCCAATTCAGATATGATGAAACCTGTTGGGTTTCAATCTAGAGAAATGTTTGAGTTTTTCCTATTTATTTTTACTTTCATCTTGTAAATGCATTAAAAACAAATACGAGGGATTCACCATTTTCTCCCCATTGGATGTGTCAGTACTTACAGTGGTTCCAAAGTTATGATACACAATCCTGTCACTTGCTTTTCACTCACAGATCTAGCCCTGCATACTGTGCCCCTCGGATCTGAAATATTACTGGGCATTGCCCCTGCCTTTCAGCAACATGTGCCAATTAAATACCAGCAACCTATTTATAAACAACATATAATGCAAGTGACAACATTTCCTATGGATGTTACATTGAAAACTGTTTCAACCCAGCAGACGCTGGTACTCTAGGTTATGTTTTGGTGATGGTGAGTCCAAAAGGCTCTGAAACAATGGATCCAACACCAAACAGCAACTTATCACCCTGATATATTAAAGAAAGATATAAATAAATTCCAGACAATAAGATACTTGCTGGATTTTATTCTCTGGTCAGCTGTAACACACATAACAAACTTTTTACATAGTAGGTAATCCATATAAGGACTTAACAGTATTGCAGAAGTAATGCATCACCAGGAAAAAATTCCACTATAGTAAGTACAAGTATATCCAATTTTAGAAAAAAAGACATCTTTCAAAAGAGACCTCACTGTTAATTGGAAATAAGTTTTCCACCAAATTTTGCCCTTTTCTTTTCTGTTCCCAAGTTGTTCACACACCGATTCTGATTTCTGTGTTGGTCATTTGTAAGTAATGAATGAAGAGTTCACATGAAGAATTTCCTACCTATGGGTTATTTGTAGACAGTTTACTTCAGCTGTTTATTATTCACCATTTGTTTTTTCATGATATGCAATTGGTCACATATAAGTCACATGATATTGGTTCTACTCTCTGACTAGATGAAAGAAAAAAAAATTGCAACAAGAGAACGGATTTTTAAAAACAGTATCCATAAATCAGGAATGTATACAACCAACTGACCAACCAGTATTCAGGTGCGATTATTTTATGCCACAAAATTATGACTGCATTTATTTGTACCCACAATGTGCACCAGGAAAAACAATGTCCTAAACACTGATCTTTTGAAACCAAGGCCTATAAAATCCCATCCAGATGTCAGTATGTAGACACAAACGCTTGCTGCCCCTTTGGTATTATTGCTGTGTGCACCTAAATTACATTTATATGACTGCATGCAGTAAAGATATTAAAGATGAAGCAAAGTATTTTTAAGCATGCTTTCCATTATTCATACCAAGTTACAAGTTTTGATAGTCCAGTATTTAAGAACCTCTATCCCATAACTACCTTTTAAAATACTGGTTCAACCTTTCTGTTTGTGTTCGTTCTCCCTCTCCCTCTCACCCCTTTTGGCCCTTGCTTGACAACTAAATTAGAAGTGTTCCTTTGATGTATTTTAAAGAATGACTTTAATATTGCAGAAGATGAAGATATTGGATTTAAACATGTATTTATGCCATATATGGCATCTTTCACAATTTTGATATGAATTTCTTTGCTGTTTTTTGTTACTATCGATGTTATTTCTTCCCTCCTTCATATGTTCTGTTTTCTTCCTGCTCAGCACTGGAAACTCCATCAAGAAGGTATGGTATACAATGTCTATTCTGCCTTGAATAAGCTACAGAGTGTTTTTACTGATACCATGAGCAGATTCTGAATACACCTTTATCCCTCGCTTTTTCAGTGAAGTCACAGGGCCAAATTCTTCTCTGACTCATGTTTCATGCATCACCATTGAGCTCACTAGGTTGAGTTTCTACAAGAGGTGTGGATTAGGGGAAAATTTGACCCACAGTTATTTGTGATTTAAATCACAATTTTTGACCTCAGCTAAACTCAGGCAAAACTGATAATAGAATTGCATATGTTTACCCAAGGACAGAATTTGGCCTATTTTTAAAGTTGCAATGCTAAAGTAGAATCAGGATATTGGGAGGAGGGGGAGGGGACCAAATCACATGCAATGATACACAAGCACAAATCTTTAATAGCAGCAAGGCACATACAGAAACCACCCGTACTGGGTGTCGTACACATACCTACTGTATGTGCCAGTATGTTTCATAGAAAATATTCTTGATTCAACTTTGACCCAGGATTTAAAGTCTATTTTTCAGCTTCTCACATATTACAGCGACAGCATCAGCAGCACAAAGGTTAAGGCTGTGTCTGTGTTTCCATTATAGCCTCCATTTTAACTTAGTTATAAAAGTTTGCTTAAGGCTGGAAGTTGGCATTCGAGATCTGAGCTCAGAAGTATATTTCTAGGTTATGCATTTTGAACTAAAGCTGTTTGACTAGCTTTACATAAGAGGGAATCAATAAATAAGTGAATAAATAGCATTGAAGGCTACAGATTCTGTTTCACACTTCTAAAGAAAAGTTGGCAAGAGATTAGTCTTTAATGTGGATTAAACATTTTTAATATTTAAAAAAAAACAAAAAACAACAAAAACACAACCTAAAATCCTGAATCCTACAGAGGTGCTTTGGGTTGAAAACACAGATGTGCAATCACCTTTTTTTATATGAGGTTTAATAGGCTGAATGGCACACTGTAATGGCCAGTGGAAAGTATCCTGCCAAAACTCTCTCTCTTCAATGCTTAGCCAGACGGTCGGCTGTAGCGATCATTTGCCATTTGGTCTGTTCCTGCACAACCACAAAGGCTCGACAGCCTGAGAGTCCAACATCGGAACAGACTTGATGAACCCAGATAATAGGGTGTCTTTCTCTGGGCTGTCTCCACCTCTTGGTTGGTGGAATTTTATCTCGGATGTTACAAGCCACCCACAGAAAGGTATTCGCTGGCATGTCTTGTAGCATCCTTGCGACATGTCCAAAAAGCATAAGGCCAATGGCCCGAGTAGTCTGTAGACCCAAGCGACCATAAACATCTGCATTACAGATGAAGTCATTGAACTTTATGCCCAATATATGACATTGACATTTTGTGTGGAAAGCCTCCAGCTTTGCCCAGTCCAAGCAGCATAGTGTCCATGTTTCGCCAACTGTGCAACAGTATGGGAAGGATACAGCTCAAATAGATCCTGAACTTGACTGTCCTCATACTAAGATGATGTTGATTCCATATCCCTTGCACGGCAGATGCTGCAATATCAATCCAAAGGAGAACCTCCGTGTATGAATTGGAGGAGCTGGTAAGTATAGAACCCAGATAGCAAAAGCTGGAAACTGATTTGACAGTTTCGCTGTTCAAAGAGATTGGAGTCACGGGTGGACCTGGTCCTAGAGTTTGCAGTTTTGTCTTTGACCATGAAACATGGAGACCAATCTTAGCTGATTTCTCCTCTATATGCTTGAATGCCTCACAAAACCTGTCAGGGCTCTATACTAAAAGAACAATGTAGTCAAAGTCTGAGAGTGAGAGATCACTGATCTCAATGGCTATGGACCTGACAGAATGCTGCATTATGAAATCCATGGCCCGATAAGAGTGTGCAGGGGCCAAAATGCAACACTACCCAACACCAGATACTGATTTAAAAGGTGCTGACATTTGGTTCCCCAGACAAACCTGGGCAGTGCTTCCATTATGCAGCTCTCTAATCAAGTCCAGCTGAGTGGTACCTTCCATAACACAACACAGTCTACTGAATCAAATGCAGTCTTAAGATCAACATACGCTACGTGCAGGGGCTTTCTGAACTCATGGTGTATCTCTGACAACAAGCGAAAGGCCAAAATGGCGTCTAATGTGGACCTATTCGTTGTAAAGCCTGACTGTTGGGGACAATGCTTCTGATATAGCAAAAGCTCCAGGCGTGCCAGCAAAACATGCACAATCACCTTCCCTGGAATGAAGAGCAAGGTGATGGGCCCCCCAAGCCCGACCTGTACCTCACTCTTGTTTTGGTTTTGTTTTTTTAAACCATGAATAACCTAGTACTCAGCACCAGAGTTACAGCTACTGCCTCACTTTCAGCTGCAGATGCCTTGTCAGTGCTATCTCCCCTCCATGCAAACATGATGGGTTCATATCAAACCCTCCCTGGGGAGGCGTGTCTTCTGATGTCAGCAGGCCCATCTGCAGAACATTGCGATCATGCATCCAATTGTATCTAGGAGCTCCGACATTGCAACAAAATTGCCACTTGGAATGTTGAAACTCTTCACAGGCATGGTCATCAGGTCGCTGTCTCATGCAAAATGGACCATCTTGGTATATCAATTGCAAGACTCACAGAAGCAAGGCTGATAGATCACAGACATCACGAGGTGGAAGATTCTTTACTTCTGTATTCTGACAGCCCCAACCATTTACTAGCACATGAGGTGAGGCCAAGTCCTCCCTGACAACCTGGATACCCATGTCTCCTTGCTTACTTATTTCACATCTTAAACATCAGCATAGTTACCTCACTGTCATAGTAATTATGTGCCAACAGAGGAATCTGTTGACTCAGTTAACGATAATTTCTACGATCAACTGGAACATCTAGTATGTATCGTTCCTCCACATGATAATCTTGTGATCCTGGGTGAACTAAATGCAGTTACTGGCTCCCTGAGAACTGGGACTGAACAGGTCATTGGTCATTATGGTCCAGGCACACCTAATAATCACTCTCGCCACTTGCTTATATTCTGTGCCTCCCAAAATCTTTCCATTCTTGGGTCACGGTTCAAGCAGCGATGCATATATCAGATGTCCTGGATCTCTCATGATTGCATCACTCAGAAGGAGTTGGACCACATCATTACACGCGTTAGGCATCTCTTCACCTCCTGTAGAGTATATACTGGTGCAGAATGCGCGGCGAACACAGATCACCATCTAGTGGCCCATATGGTGTCGATGCTCCAACGAGCAGGTAAGCCCTCTGCAATGATGAAATTTGACATCGATGCACTCCATGTGCCAGGTTTAGCCAACAGGTTTTGTATTGATGTCAGCAACAGATTCTCAGCTCTAGCTAATCTACCAGACTACGTGGAGGTTGCCTGGTCCCTGTTCACTTCTACCCTCAACCAATCTGCTAAGCAGATGCTTGGCTACAGGTATCCAGCATGCCGACCATGGCTATCGGAAGAGACCTTCCAGAGGCCTTCCAGATAATTAAATTGAAGGCCGCAGCCTGCCAGTGTGGTGTTAAGTGCACTCATAATCAGCTGAAGTGAAAAATTAACAGCCTGGCTCTCCGTGATCGTGAGGCACATTATAACCAAGTGGCGGATGACGCTGAATTTGGCTTAGCCAGGTGCGACTTGAAGCCAGCATTCCACACCATTTGCAACCTCAGAGGTCAAGAGGTAGTCACTACAAATGGCATCCTGAACAACAGCCAAGGCCATCCATGTACATCAGATGATGACATTCTCTTATGCTGGGTGGAACATTATTACAGTGCCATGAACCATCCTCCCGCTGGTGTTTGTTCAGAACTGGATGACCTGGAAGTCGCTGTGGTTTCAGATCTAGACATTTGTACCAATGCCCTAACATTGGATGAAGTGAAGTGTGCCATCTCTAAACTGAAAAAAGGACGTGCAGCCAGTGCTGATAGCATCCCCTCAGAGCTGCTAACATGTGCTATTAATCCTGTAGCAGAATCACTTCTGGCCATCTTTCGTCTGGTGTGGGGAACTGGAAGCCTGCCAGTCGCCTGGAAGGATGGTATTGTGATCTCACTCTATAAGGGCAAGGGACCGCACAGTGAATGTAAGATCCTGCCAAAACTGGTCTTTTAAAAGTCTGAGTACTGGGAAATTTTAAAGGGGTGCCCTTATCCAGTTGGAGAAGATCTGGAATTCAGTAGTGACACAGAACCTCATTCCAATCTCACTGATTCTGTTAAAAATCATTTTCCGTTTCAGTAAAAACTGATATTAGACTAGAAAGTCTGTAATGTTTCTTCTGTGCAATGCAGGTGGATTCTATATATTGATAATGAGGATGCACCAGGACCCCATTGCGCTAGGTTCGCTACAAAGCAAACAAAGTAAGTAGCACATATGCAAATTGATGACAACAGGGTTATACAAGTGTAAATGAGAGCAGAATTTGTCCCAAACCGTTTTAAATAATCTGTTGATTACCTACATTTACTAAGGGAATAAATAGCCATACAGTCATATTTTGCATTATAGAACCTACTGTAAATAGGACATTGTTATTGAGTTAAGAGGACTATCAAATGACAAAATACTCACTCCAGCTGTTTTATCTGCAGCAAATTCCAGACCTCAAATTTCCAGCTAACCCAAATTTGGTCTTAAATAGAATACATTTTCATCACCGTGTGCAGGTCACTTTTGTCTAACGCTGATGAGAAACATGTATAAAAAAACTGCTGGAGTCAAAAGAATAAAAGGAAATAGCAGTTGGGAGGCTTTGATCAATTAGTAGACGTAGCACTCTGCTAGTGTTATTTTTTTAAAAAATAGATCAGAAGAAGTGCTCGAGGCTGAAATTCATTCTGCTCTGAACTTCCAATATTATTGTGGTACAGATTTAAAATACAGAATGCATTTGGTGTTTGACAGTTTTTCCATAGACTCAAAGGTCCTCCTCTTTCTGTAGCTTTGTTCAGGGTTTGATCGTGAAAATTTTTTCCCATTCAAGTAGTCCTTACCCATGCAAATGGGGTTTGCAGGACCCAACAGATAACGCAATACAAATCCTTTAACTGCAAAAGACTAAATCTTGGCTGTTTGGGGAAAACTATGAATTAGAGTGTATGTTTTGAAATGTACATTATGTATTAACATTTAGAAAAAAGAATAGATGGTTTTTATTACATCTGTAGGTTAAAATTTTTGATGTTAGCAAATTATCTTAAGGGAAGGTAGTAAAACAACAGAGTCCTAACATTAGATGGAAGAGAGCTGGGATTTAAAGAGAACGATTCTACCTAATGAGGAACATCTGAGAAGTACATAATGTTTCCAGGATGTTGTATATTCTCCATAGTTCTCATTACAACGGTCCCTTTTCATGAAAAAAAATCCAGCCATTTCCTTGCAAAGGTTAGGTTTGTGCATGGAAAAAAAAAAAAGGTGGAACGTGCTATTTTAGTATAAAGAACACTTTCCTGCTATTCATTACATCTTGCTCCCCCTCTGATCACATATTGCAGCTCCTGCTATCACGCATAGAATGTCTGCATAAATTCTAAAGAAAAGCCATCTGAAAAAGGGGTGTCAGGTTCAGAGCAATCTTCCCACAGCATGTGTAGAATGTGTTATATTTTTTAAGTGGTGGAACAAAACAAATTCAATGTAAGTTTCAAAGTGACAGGATCAATAAGTAGGTTATAAACTTGTTGGAAACATGACTGCTCCATTCATCTACAGTAGGTGATTACCTGAGCGATCAAACATCCACACATTCTGAAAAGTCATGATACAAAATAAAATGTTCATACTTTTCCTTTCACACAAATAGCTCTCACTAAATCTTACATCAAGGGGGATAAAAATATTTAGATTTGGCAGCAAATTGTAGATATGATTTGACTTTCCATGTGTGTTAAATTCTTCCCCAGTGTAGCTTCATTAAAGTAATTAAAATAACTCCATTAAAGTAAATGGAAAATGAATTTCACCCAGTAGCTTAAGCGTGTGCATTCTATTTTCACTGATGCCTCCCAGCCTTGAACACCTAGAGCAACACAACTCAGTATTAACACCCTACCAACCACTCACTTAGTCACCCTGTTAATGTTCCAATCTGTCTGCACTTTAAAATTGTTCTGAACTTCCTCATACTAAGGTTAAGATCTGGGATTTGGATTCAGTCCTTCTCTGCTTTTTACATCCCCTGTTTCAGAGTCGACAGCTGAACAGCTGGGAATACACACAGGAGATTCATAGATTCCAGATCACTTGTTGCCATAGGTGTTAGAACGAGGAGTGCTGGGGGTGCTGCCACACCCTCTGGTTTGAAGTGGTTTCCATCATATACAAGGTTTACAGTTTGGTTCAATGGCACTCAGCACCCCCAGTATAAAAATTGTTCCAGCACCCTTGCTGTTGTGATGCAGTTGATAGGAAACTGCCTTATATTTTGGTGTCGTTGATTGTCCATTTTACATTTTAATCTTTGTAAAAGGAGGTTTATATATTTAACTTCTCTGGTTTCTCACTCAGGTGCCAGTTTCGAAAAGTACTTAAGCAAATGCTTAAGTGCTGTCCTACACAGGGATGATTTCCTGCATGGGGCCTGAGACAGCCTAACCTTGCACAAATAAAGAGCTGGCTTTTTTGTTTCTTCTAATCTGGGGTTGAAAAATCTAACTTCCACTGGCAATACTATCTTCAGCTTGGAACTTCGCGCATTTGGAACCCAATCTAAGGCCCAGTGAAAGCAATAGGAAGATTCCAATTTACTTCAATGGGTTTTGGATCAGGCTCTAAATTCCATGGTAGAACTTTTCCAACCTGAAGGACTATCCAAACCTCAATTCTAATCCTTTGAACGTGTGTGCGCACGCTTGTACTCACACTATTCAAAGGTTTGTTGACTTAAGTGATCTGTAGGGTTTTTATTAATTATTATTATTGACATTTTGACTCCTTATCTGGTCTTTGGCAGCTGTTTTATGGTATATGCATTTTGTTAGTTCATGTTTAAGGAACCTCTATTTATGGCTCTGCCACTGTGTAGTTTTCCTGACCAAACAGGGTGAAAAACCAATACACAAATTGTGGAATACCTGAGATAAGACATGGAAATAACCAGAAACAACCAGAAATAGAGCAAAAGAAGGAAGGAAAATCCCTCCACAACATGGAAATCCCCAAACTCAGGATGCCATATCATGGTTCTATGATTCACTCTTTTCCTGCACCTTACGAAGACATTTACACCCATGCAAAGTGAGGATAATACATAACCACTTTTATTGGTCAACACTTTACACCCAGTTTTCACTGTTGTGGGTCCCCAAGCATCCAGTATGGTATGCCAAGCATGTGTTTGTACTGTGCCTTGCACACTCATATCCTGGTGTATGACTGGAGCTCCTAGTCACCATCATAACACAAATAATTAATTGTTAGTAGTAGTGGAAAGCGTTCAGTGAATAAAATCAATAACTAACTTGTGGAGAATTCTAAATGGTTTGCAGATGATAGCATACATATGCAGAAAGGAGCCAAATCCACTGAACAAGTTATACACTCAGCCCATAACAAGGGACAGTGCTACCCAGCAGAAGTCCAGGGAGGCAAGTAAAATGCTGAGAGAGTCACAGTTCCTTCCTTGGTTTCTTCCTGCTCCAGTGGGAAATAATCTGGTAATTTTCTGTACCAAGCCATTTATTTATCCCACCCACATTGGATGGCCAATTGGCAATGGAGGCAGAGTCAAGACTCCACCCATTCTCTGCCCACCCACCTCCCTCCCATCTGCATAGGAAGGTGGGGTGGCATGCTTGCAGAGGCTAGTATCCCCTCCATGATGCAGATAGTCACAAAGAAGCTTAAAGGGCCACCATACTCACCATGAAGGATGAATCATAATTGTGCCCCTAAGTATTTAATCAATTTAAGATCGCAGAGCTGGATATTTATAAACTCTCTCTTTTCAATATCTCACAGTAAGCTTTTTTTAAAAATACTTTCCTATCTGAAAGTAATTAAAACTTCATGTGGTAAATCTAGAATGCCAATGTAGGTAGATGGGCAAAAACATTCTTGCATCAATGCCCATTCCATCTGGAATAGTGAGTGTCTGTTTAAAGCTTGGCAGACATATATTGTTTTTGAGAAAGATTTGGCATATCATGCAAGAGTTCTTGGGTTAGGCCTACACACAAAAATGTATTTTATGTCCAGTATCAGTATCAAGCAACCTTTTAAAAATAAAATCTGTTAGTCTCAGGGGGTTAGAGCTCCCAGATTCATGTAAATATATTTTTCTGTGGTGTGCCATTACAAAATGATGACAAAGAACTAATAAATATAAGGGAATGAAGCATTTTAGGATCATGTGCTTCCTATTGGTCAATGAAAGAAAACACCCACGTCTACTTCAGCAATCACCCATACAGTAAGCATGTGACATACCCACTTCAATCCAGGAAAAAACAAACACTTTGTATGTTATGTGAGTTGCACCATGTCTATTCCCAGTTCCATGTTAAAAAGAAAACTAAAGTAACTGAAAACACTTGTTCCAACAACATTCTGATTGCATTATTGGTTCCTTAGGCTGGTTATATTTTATGAAGAGATTACATCTAATGAATGGTCATCATAGCTTCTCACTCCAAAACAACAGTCAAGACCTGGTTTTGTCACTTATCTCAAATTGTTTCTCAGGAATACAGGATGCTGAAAGGGGCCACTTTCAAGCGGTGTTCAAGTGTGTCTCTGCTCGCCGCATTCACGTTGGGGGGGTCCTTCCTGACCTCCTTCTTGGGAAAAAACTGTCTCCAGTCTTTGCCACTTCGCTCTCTCTCAAATTAGAATATACCTGTATTTTCATTGGAGGTCAGTGCCTGGCAGGAGTTGCTTTCAAAGATCATTGGCATTTCCTGCCATTTCAGTACTCTGTAGCTTTCTACAATAGTATTTTG
Source organism: Gopherus flavomarginatus (assembly GCF_025201925.1). Taxonomy (NCBI): domain Eukaryota; kingdom Metazoa; phylum Chordata; order Testudines; family Testudinidae; genus Gopherus; species Gopherus flavomarginatus. The sequence goes on from NC_066620.1 coordinate 42,018,169, forward strand.
GGGTAAGGGATTTTGAGAAGTAAAGCACTTTCTGGACTTCAGCCTCTTCAGAAGCGGAATATATACATGCAGAGGATGTTTTGGATCATGAACCTGTTTGCTGTCTCTCCTTTTAATGAAGGTGTCCTACCTCACCAATGGCAGTGCAATCTTTGCAAGACAGTAGAGCTACAGTGTGAGAGTCAGTTTCAAAGTCCCTGTGATAATCCTAAAGGCCTGGTTAGTTTAGTATCAATTGTGTGTGCATGGTATGAGGGTGACTATACCGGGGCATAGTACTCCACAGTTTAACATAGGGTAAGACTGATTGCTCAAACTATTTTAGGGTCAGCTCTCCATTTTGTGTTGGCCAGTTTCTGAAGCACACAATTCCCAGAGTTCACTACCTTTTTAGCTTCTTGATGTGCTCTTTGAATGTCAGCATTTCGTCTAATGGACCCTAGGGAACATCGGATGGTCACAGAGCTCAAGGACCATCCCACGATCTCTAGCCTTTTGCATGGCGTGGTGTTTTTTCACATGAAAAGTACACACTTGTGTCTTGCAGGTGTTGGCCTTCCGGAATCATGTGCAATAATATTTTCCAAGTACACTTAGTGAGCTAGTTAGAATGCACTCAGGCCCCTCAAATCTTTCCAAGTGGGTGGTAATGCAAAGATCACCTGCATAAATGAATCTTTGCACCTGGGGGGATTCCAGGTGATCATCTGTGTAGATATTAAACAGCAGGTATGATAGCACTGGACATCAGGGCAATCCATTCAATTGAGTACACATCAATGTTTCAAACTTTTTTTTTTAAAGTTGATTCTCAGGCAGTGAGGAAAAGACCTGGACCATCTTGCTATTTCTCAGAATTCTTGGCAGTTTCAGTACAAGTGCCCAGTATCATAAGTAGCCAACAGAACAAACACAGCCCTTGTACGTTTGCAGGTTTAGACACCACCTTTGATATGCTGAGTTAGGTTTGCAACTTGGCCACAGCATGAATGTCCTGGGCTGAAACTGGCTTTTCAGTCAGATGCCCTTCAACAAATGGCACTATTCTAGCCACTATCATATGCTCATACAGATTGAGCAGAATAAGGATATTGGATGATGACTCAACTGTTGCATAGAGACCATGATTATACCCAGGCTGTGGAGACAGGCCAAAGTGACTGCACTACTCAAACCATAAAGGCCGTAACTCTGCAAAGTGTTAAACAGCCAATTCTGTACTCTTATTCTGAAGTGTTATAATCGTTCATTAGCCATACCACCGTGTGCAGCTTGCTTTCCAGCATTTCAGTGCTTCCATAGCTATTGTCAGTTCCTCAATGTTGAGTTGTTCATTGTGGACTTTACAGCCTCTGAGGAGCAAGCAAAGTTTCTGCCTGACTTGTTTCATTCTGGGCTTTGCTTGTTGGGCTGGTTTACCAATTAGGATGAATTGGTGTGTGACTTGGTGGGGAGAGATTGGATCAATGCACTTTGGTTGCCGTACTTCTGGGATCAGCTTACGAATGGTATCTCATGCTATTGGCTATTATGAAAACAACAAACCTATGCAAATCAGTATCCTCCAGTAATCACACTGCTCCTTTCCCTGAATCAAATGGTTTCTTCACCAAAAGAATCCAAGTCAAACAGTTCTAAATATTTCTTGTATTGTTGGCTTGCCTTTTCTGAAAGCCCAGGTACACATAATGTCTGACATCCACTAGGGATGAACTTTTGGGCAATCTTCCACACCAAGGAGACATTCTCCTTAGTGCCCATGTGTCAGAACAATATTTTAGTTGGATGAACCCATCTACGAGGTTAAGCCTTCTCAGTAAGCCTTTCTGAAGTTGAATTTCAGCAGATTGCTTGTTTTTCCTAGTTTGCGCTGCAACCTCGATTGTCCTTGCAATCTTGGGGTCACTGCCACAACCTCCCTTCAGAGGTGACAAAGTCTAGGTTGGGATTGCACCCCTTGTTAATGAATGGTGGTGTCCTACATGTGCTATAGTTTTGTACTAAGTACTTAGTATTTAAATACAGCATGTATTTAATATTGACTTTAACAGAAGCTGCAAATGAATTTGCTCCATGTTTGTACCTAAACTTGAGTTTCACTCTGACCTTTTAGCATTCCTTTTATATTTTTAACCTTATTGCTTATCTGTCTTTTCAAACTATGATCAACAGTTCTCTATGCATGAAATTCAGCCACACCCAACACAAGGCCTGAGTGCATAGCCTTTGTGTAGTGAACTCTGCAGGGGCTTGAGAGGATGAAAAGTCACTCCTCTTTGCCCCAGTTCACAAGCAAACCGTGGTTTTGCAACTCCACTGGCCTCTATGGGTACGGAGTGGCCCTCTAGACCCAGATAAGCATGGATCCAGTTGTTCCCCTTCAGTGCCCTTGAGCCTAACACCCTCGATTCTCTCCTGCAGCTTACACAGAGCTAGTTGGAAGCTCCCGCCACACCCGCTGTAGCATGCAAATGTAGCAGAGCTCCCCTACCCCTGGGTTTGTCTTCCCCCTGTGCCTTCCCATTGCACAGTAGAGCTACAGGGATAAGTGGCAAGGATGGTGAATTCACCACAGGAAGGTGAATTTTTCTCTAGAGTCTCACATGCATATTATTGTTAATTCAGCAGTCAAAATTCATGTAAAACTCATCATCTTAGATTGGAAGCTCTCAGGGTCAGTGTCTTTATTTATTTGGACAGTGCCTGGCAGATTGCGGGGGCCACCATGACTCAGATGGGTACTCTGGGCCCATTGCCTTTCCAAGCACACTGTGAAACCCATAGCAGTGGCTTTTGTGCAGGGAAGGGTATGACAGAGTGAGGCAGGGTACCCTTTGGATCGAATTTAATCTCTGAGATTGGTTATTTTATGGTTTGGGGCTGAAGATAACTTGCTTATCTTTTATGTAGTTCACCCCACCCTTTGGAGTGCCCAGTGTAATAGCTCCCATGCCAATTTTCCTCCCTCTAGGCAGAATAAGGAAAGAAGAGAATGTGGCAGGGGCTTGTGTCTCAGCCATCCCTGGTTGCCAGTAGCCCTTTAAGGATCCTAAGTAGCTTCCACAAGTAAGAGCAGACTGAAGGCTATGGGATAAGGTTCGGGGTACTTACACCAGTGAACCAGCCTAACAAAGCTGGCTCAGGATCAACAAAGCACAAAGATGGCAGGAAAGCAGCTGGGGACTGAGGCTTTAATGTGCTATGGCTTGTTATTTATCATAATCAAAATTGGGGAGGTGAACTAAAAAAAGCCTTTCCAATGTGAAAGGCAGTCTGCCTTAAAGCATGAGGCAGGCATAGATCAGAGTGTACAATACTAAGGAAATGAGGGCTCTGTGTGGACAGCAAAAGATGAGCTCATGTTCTTGATTTAAAAACAGAATGCCAAGAGAACACATAATATACCATTATATCTATGACTTTAAACTTGAACTAAGCATAAATTATTTCAGGAATGTTGTGCATAGTCTCTTTTTATATCTCCAGCACAAGAACTATTTTGATTGCATGGCCCTGGAACAAGCCTGTTATTTTTCAAATTTTATCATTTTTGGAACAGTCTGCTGCAATGCAACCGCCTTATCTTTCAAGCCTTTCTTTTTTTAAAAGCAAAAATAAAACACACTTTGCCACTTGAAAAGCAGAGAAACAGGCTCTAGCAGAAATCTCCATTTATCCAGGGAATGGTCTGTGTCTCCCAAGGAAAACAAAAATAAGGGAAAAGATCTTTATTAACACGCCACCAACTTAAAATGCTGTGGGCCAAGGGTTACTCTTTAACATTCTAAATGACCAAGACAAAAAGCTCTATACATGAGTTGTTAAAAGAGAATACGATAAAAAAACCCCATGTGATTCCACAGATAAGGCTTCATAAAAAAAAAAATCAAATCAAAAAGTGTTGGTGATACAGCCACAGAAAATCATCCCACATATATGAAATTGATACTAATATCAATCACCAAACAGTCGTAAACAGCCCACTATCACCCAGAAGTCCTTTTCCCCTCAGCAACAGCTTGTGGCCTAGTTTCAGCTCAACTCATTTGCCATTATAAAAAGCTAAGCCAAATTACATGCCCAAGAGCCAAGCATAAATCCACTCCTCTCACATAGAAGCAGAAGGGCATCTGCAGGGCCAGAGGGGATGGGCTACTGGTAGGTCTGGAAGAGGAATAGGAAAGGGGCAGAGGAATACATGTAAGAACATAGCCGCAGCACCTATTCACTGATGTCTTACCCATTCTGTCCCTCTACCTGTTCTGGAGGGGACTCCCCTGGGCACAACCACCTCTTGAACCACCTTAAAAAGGAGCAGCCTCATTCCTGCTATTCCTAGTGAGTTTTAAAGAGACAGGTATGCACAAAAGATGGTATCACATTTCTGTCAGGCCTGGGAAGAACCCCTCTACCACACTTTAAAGTTGATTATGGTTGGGGCAGCTGTGGCCAGGGAAGTATCTGACTGCACACTCCAGATAAATAGGGGAGAGAACTCCCAAGACATTTGTGCTGCAGTTATAGGTACTTGCAAGGCACGAGTTCCCCACACACCAGCCAAACATAAGAGCAGTCCATGCTGTGTGAGCAGGTGAAATTGGTAAGGTGAGTGGTTCTTTATATTAGACTGCATTCTTATATTGTTTGGGAGCTCATGTCAGCTGCGCCCAAACCAATTCTGAAACATTGCTTGTCATTGCACTGTTGAATGACAACACAGGAATGACATAGTTGTGACCAGACTGAGCAAATGTGTATCTGAATGCATACTGTATGGGATACCGCCCAAGTCCCAAGTGCAAACACACACTGATTGGTTACCAGGGGTGTCTCATTTTGTGGTGATAGGTACAATACATTCCCTTCATGGTGGCTCATGCAATGTTTCCAACTCACAGGTGCAGCAGTCTCCAAAACCATGGGACTCCACATTTCCAGGGACACACTGAAATACTTGTATTGTGAGTCATGCTCCGGCATGAAGCAGCACAGCTTTGTGCTGACAAAAAGTCAGTCTTCTAAAGTCTAAAAAATCAGAATACTATTTCCTCTATCTGTTTAACCATTCTGTCATTAGGGTACTGTCAATGCTGTACAGCAGTGTGTCTTCATGTTCAGCAGCAATTAAGTTATTAGTCCAATAATGAACTGTTTTTTTAGTTAAGTCTTGAATGCTGTTCTTTATTACAGCTTTTTTCCTAATCTCTGTTGATATATTTCCATCTTTTTACCCTTCCCCCTTTTGTTCAGCCATTATGCATCTTGCCTGAGAGGCAGACTCCAAAATGGTATGTCACTCTCTGGTCACACACAAGCAGGAAGAGGCTTTCTTCACAAGGGAACCATGTGAAAGGTCTCAAAATAGCTTCCCTGCTCAAATGTCTTTGCAGTCCAGCAATTCAAATATCAGTTTTCACAGACAACTAGAGGACAGGGAAACCAGACACACTATGGGAGCAGGACCATGCAAGTGAAGAGACCGTGCCGTTTGGGTGAATTACACTCAGAGGAGTCATCCTCCCTCTAATAGTGGTTGCAAGGAATTTCTATGATAGAATGGTGCAATTGCTAAGAAAGGCCCAATCAGTCTCATGTCATTCTGTGTTGAACATGAGTATGAACATGATACTGCTAAAGTCAGTGGAGTGACTTACAATAGTTTACATTGGTGTGAGATCAGAATCAAAAACAACAAATGTTTGCTAGGAAGAGACAGAACATTTTTCTAGCTTAAATCCAAATAGGGGATTGTTCAAGATTTTCTCCATCCTTTTGCTAGAAGCATACATCCAGTCAAGTTCAAATTGTTTTCCTTCTGCCTCATTAAGTATCCTGCTGATGATGGATGAGCTATCACGGAGAATGCAGAACTTGTTATTGTTCTCCAGACATGGCAGTTAGCAGCTAAATACAGGGTTTGAATGAATCAAGCTGGAGTCACTACAAGAGTAATGAGGTGTTCATTCATAACTTGGTTCCAGCCTCAGGGATTTCACAGGCCTGTAGCAACTGGTTCAAATCTCTAGAACATTAGAGAGGACATCTTAATGTCCAGAAACTTTGGGGGTGGGGTTGAGGGAAATATTTTTTATATTTGTCTCCTCTCAAATTTCCATAATATATACAAGTTTTCATAAACAGCTCATCGGAAATGTCATGGCTCAAAAACACTGGCCCATTATCGGAATGAAGTTTGAAGTCAGTATTGGCAGTATTACAGTATGTAATTGTAGCTGCAGCTGTCCAATATCCCTTTTGGAATGGTTGGTACGTACACACACACGATGATATCCATAAGGAGTTGTGAAACCATATAATAAAGCGGTTTAAGTGCCTCACCTGCACTCCTGCCCTCGTCTCTCTCTCGCCATTGTGACGGTCTAACATGCCAAAACAGTCTTTATACAACAGCAACAAAAGCTAGAGAAGAGGTTTACTCCTCTCCCCACCCCGCAAAAAAGGTGGAATTCCCTCACGTGCATGGGCATACATACAGATGAAGACAAACAAATCAAGACTCAAGAGAACCAATGTTCCTTCACACCGTTTGACATATGCACAAACAATAGGTGGATCTTGCAGCACCACAGTATTTAACTTTTTCCTGGTATTATACAAATTGATAGTTTATAGTCCAGCTTATAATGGCACCTCTATTATTGTAGAGAACACATATATCATTTTTCATCTTGTTTTTTTTCTGAACCGATATTTATTTTTTAATGATGGCAAGTAGTTTAAATATTTTCCCCTACATCTGGATGTACTGCATAAAATACTTAATGTGGCAAAATCAGGTGCATAATTATTACAGAAAACCTGTTCTCATAGTTATTTAAAATCTTTAAATCAAGACTGAATGCTTTTCTTAAAGTTGTGCTCTAGTTCAACCAGATGTCATTAGATCTGATGCAGGAATCATTGGGGGAGATTCCAGGTTTATGCAAGGACTCAGACTAGATGATCATAATAGTCTCCTTCTGACCTTAAAAGTCTATGAATAAAAACTATGTATTAGTTATTCAGAAGGCTTAAGAGATTTTTGCCTGAAAGGGTCACCATGTGTGTGAGAGAAAAAGAGAAACAGGGGCAGTATAGAAATTTGCCCAACCATGAAGACAGCATTTCTGGACCTATGGCAGCAAAGACTGAACTGCAAAATCCTACTGCAATGGGCAGGTATACTGGAGAAGATATTGATATAATTTTAGTTTCCTTCTTCTGCAACCTGTTAAGAAATTCAACATTGTAAGTGATGACTCCAACCTCAGGTTGACAAGTTGAAACTGTAGAAGATTTTGCATTTCAGCTGAGGGTAAGCAGAAGTTAGCAAGAATGTGATAGCAGTGAATTTTCATCATATCAGCTGTCAGCAATAAATAAAGGCAGTTTGGGAGTACAGTGTTAGAGTGCTGGGGAGTTGATCTTCTTTTAAAAACCAAAACCATAGCACATAGCATTAGTTAGTAGACTTCTGCTTAAAACGGTTTGGCTCAAGAGTGGGGAAAAAACAGTCAGGATAAAGAGCTACTTTCTATCTGTCAACTTTAAACTTTGACCCCCTGGTTATAAATAATAAAGGCAGAATATGTCTCTTAAATACCTGAAATCCCCATTGGGAGGGTGAGGGGAGGAATGCACAAAGAGATGGTATATCTAAATTTCATTAAATATATAGCAAAACTGGAATTTTGTCTTCATTGAGTATATTCACAGTTTTCCTTATTCACTGAATCCTTCTGGCCTTAAAAGTCTATGAATAAAACTATGTATTAGTTATTCGGAAGGCTTAAGAGATTTTTGGCTGAAAGGGTGACCATGTGTGTGAGAGAAAAAGAGAAACAGAGGCAGTATAGAAATATAGAATCCTGAATCTCTTATGCACACCAGTGAAGGGAGCCTTTTATACCCTCAAAATAGGGCATAAGTGAGAGTTAAATACTGCCTATGCCCCATGCTGGCCTCCCACACAAGGGTGAATTTCAGAAGCGGCATAAACACCCACACAAAAGTGCAGGAACCAGAGCAGACTGACAAACATCTATGGCCAAATTCAGACTAGGTGCAAGTAGGTGTAACTGCAGGTTAAGACACTGTCAGCTACTGGTATTCTGAAATATGAAGCCCAAAAAACCCACAACCACATGTGTCAGCCTGTTAATCACTGAGGTGGAAATGGCCAAGCAATATACACAACAAGGGCCAGATCCTCACCTGGGAATTAGAACATGTGAAAAGATGCAAGGGAAGGAGAAGGCATAAGGAATTTTTCCAGTTCTTGCAGAGGATACCACTCCCTCGGCACCAGCCTACATAGCTGATTCACACTAGGAGTGCATACTGCACCCTCCAAGGGGTGGCAGAACTACCACTCCAGGCTGAGCTACCTACTTCATGCCACCTGCCCTCCTCTTCCCCCCACAACCACCACCCTGGATCTCTAAGGAGAAGTAGTTCTGACTGAATTCCACAAAATTCCTCCAGAGCCTCCCACTGCAACATGGCACCTCCTCATCCTTCTGCTCCAGTGTGGCCATTTGTTTAAAGCCAGAATCTGTCCTTAAATGTTTTTGGACTGAGAGAAGGCCATGGGCACACTGAGTCTCTTGTCTATTTACTTCCTGTTTTGTCTTCTTCTTCGCTAGAAGAGTGATCTGACTGGGTTTCCAAACAATATCTCGAGGTAAATTTTCAAGGGGCCTCAGTTTCTACTTATAAGTGCACAGTTTTTGCACGATATGTCTTGAACACAAGTCAGAGTATTTATGGTTGGAATTTCAGAGGACACTAAGGACATTAGGCACCCAGTTCCCATTATTTTTGGTAGGATTTCATGCCCTAACTCCCTTTTTGAGAATTTCAGCCTACAGGTATAAAACCCATGATGTGTAAACTGAACACACAGTGGGGTTCTGTGCATGTAAATGCTATCATCTGCATGCACAAGTGGGAGCACATAGAAATACAGGCTGTATTTTGAGAACTTGGCCCCTAGAGTCTGGCATCTACATCCAGGACTAGGACCCATTTCTTCATGATGACATAAGCCTGCTCAATGCAGCGACACCCCTGACCGCTTATAAGCATGATGAAGAGAGTGTCAATAGAAAATAAGGGGAAAGGAAAGAATGGAGCATGTGATGTTTTCAAAATGGCCAAGCTCCTATTGGTATAACAGACCACATCTGATATGAAAGCAAATTCCTGCTCAGACTTTTCACCACACTTCTGTGGGTTGCTGGCAGCACAAAACTCTTTACTTGCTGCATATAATTAGATGGTGATAATCAAGATGTTCTGGCAGAGTGCTTACATGGTAAATAAATACCTTGTAATTGCACAGTACATACTTGTTGTCATTTCTGCTTTCTCAAGCTTTGTGCACATTATTTTATAACATGCAACTTATTTATCATTCATTGAGTAGAACTGCTAGCTTGTCTGGTGCAGTACAGTATGCAAAATATAGTCCCTGCTCCAAAGAGCATATTCCCAAACAAGTCAGACAGAATACATTTATGAGCCCAGCATTGAGCTAATACAGGATTTTCTAAAGTTACGTTTTTATTCACAATACTTTTAGTTATCTATATTAATTCATTCCCATATGTAATCTAGAAATGTATAGATCCAAAATGGATCTGAAGTAACTGCACAGGCGTAGCATCACCTCCATACATCTAATCAACAGCAACAAGAGAAGCAAAGTTACACGGAGAAGGGTTTTTTTTTAGGATATACAAACTCCATGCAAAATTTCTCATGCTTCATCCCCTTGGGAGGGAGGGGACTGCACATGTGCAACCATGCTACAGGCTGATAACCAACTGCCAAACTCAGGACATTTGCATGGAAAGTGTAGCTCTGTTGTCCCTGGTAGAAGGACTCACTAAGAAGCCATATTACAACTAGCAGAGCACCCCTGCTTGTGTCCTATCCTACCTCAACCCGGAAGCCCAGGGCAGCATTTGAGTCCTTGTAGAACAGTGACTCACCAACTGATCCACCCCCTCACAGCCACATGTAACATAGCAGGCTTTCTTCCTCAGGCCCAGCAGGGGTCTGCTTCTACTCAAGACATGTCCCTCCAGCCAGCTCACATTGAGTCCCATCCCTTTGAAGAGGACAGAGTCCCACTAAACAGTAGTCCAGGGACCCTAGGCCAGGTCTTCAGCCCAAAGATGCCTACACACCCCTTATCTCAGGAAGCTTTTACACCACTTTCCTCATTTGCCAGTTGGGGAGCATAGATCTTCCCTCTAATCTGGATTCTACTCCAAGCAACTAAAGTCTGTTTCTGACCCAGACTTCTTGCTGCTTCCTTGTACCACTTCCTATCTCAGCCTGCCATTAGGCTCTTTCCCCAGCTCCTTCCTGGGCTCCCTCCTCCCATTCCAGGCTCTGCAGAGTTCTTTCTAGCTCTTGTACTGAGCAACACTTTGCAAGGCTTCCTCCCTGAAGGCTCAGCACCTGCCTACCTCCCCAATGCTCTGAGTCCACATCTCTTTCCTCCAGAAACCCAACCTCTTAAGCACCTTGCCCCTTTTGTCACAGGTCACCCTAGATGCCCACTCCACCCAGGGGCTTTCCACATCCTTTATCAGAGCTCCTTTGTCTATAGAGACTCCTAAAACCTACTCATCTCCTGCCTGCCCTCCAAAGTCCATCCTCTATCAGTCAGCCCTGCTTCTCACAGGCAGGACTCCACCTCAGTTCAGCCAGATATCACTTTTTCAGCTGGGCCTAATTCTAAATGGGGCCTGGCCACCTTCCAGGTGCAACTGGGTGGACTAATTACTTTCTCACTCCAGTTAACTCTCTGCCAGGGTGGGTTATACACCCTCTCACACTCCTAATGAAATTGCCTGTGGAGATTATGGTTTTGCCAGAAGGTAGTGCCATCAAATTCCTTGGCTCTGCTATCCCACTGAGGTTCAAGTGCATCAATTCAGGCAAATGGGGATGAGATGTATGTGGCTTCACTCCTATTTTGGCTGGTATTTACCAGTTTATCCCCCTTCACAATGCACAGGGGAGGAGACAGTATGGCCTTATTGTATGCCATTACTAACAATTAAATTCTCTAGGAGCTCCATTCTGCACATAAAGGCAGTCAAAATTATTGTAAGCTCTTTCTTGTCTGTAATGAACTATGTGACTTTGTGAGGCTTATAGTGACCATTGACAGATCTGCACTTATCAAACACATGCTAAGCATTCCACTAATAGCTGGACCCATTTTGGGTCTGAATCTTGTAGTGATTTATATCCCGTGCATCCCCATTGAAGTCAGTAGGGTTGCATGGGGTGTAAACTGTTGCACATTTTTGTCCTCCAGGGTTAGATTTTAAGTACAATAGATTCAAGGTGTCTATTTCCAGCTGCAAAATGCAGAAGAGTTTTATTAGTTGTTTAACCTCAGTTTATGCAGAATGTCATCTTATTTAGGCTTAACATAGCATTAGACTTATATATCTTCATGCAGGAAGAACAGGGTCACAGCAGTTATTGCCAAAGATTACTCTGTGATTGATTATCCCAGTCTATTTCACCACTCCTTCTCCTACCAGAAAGTCACATATTACAAAAAAGCCAAACTTCATCTAACTTGTGCGGGACCCATTGTCAATTTGTGATTATTGTCACCAAGGGCTTGAGTTCCAAAAGAAAGCTGTGGCATACTTTGTGGCATTACTGATATTTACTAATTAAAGAGGTAACCAGATTAACAGTCCAGCCAGAAAAGAAGGGGCTTTGTTTTCCCACCTGATGGTTAACTTATTACCCCTAACAAATTAAGAACAAATGAACATGCAGTTGTATGACGTTTCCCTTTTTGTAGAACTTACTAAATTCAATCAAATCACAGAACATGGCAATTCTTTGGCTAGTAAATGGAGAATTCTGAATGCACGTTAGAATCTTCCATGGTTTCAAATTGTTGTGCTCTGCATAATGTCATCTACAATATTGTAGGAGTACATTTATTGAGATCAGGCTGTTATGTCTTTCTTGGAGATGTAGCACTTAGAATAGCTGGAGATACTACATGCTTTTTTTAATGCACAAGGTAAAAAAGCTTGCCATCTGTATTGGAATCTCCTTGGTTTCCTCAGATTTCTACCTGCTGGTACAATTAGTAACACTTTTATTTGTGGAAAATATAATAATATTCTCAATCGTGATTTGAAATTCAAAGATACAGGGCCAGATTCTTGTAATCACCATAGGGGTGACCAACGGTGACTCAATGTCTCCAACAATTAGCAGATGCATAGACACCGCCAAGTCTTTTGGATATCGCAGCTAGGTACAGGGCCTGTTAATGCATCTATGGCCTTGTTTTCTCTTCACTTAAGACCAACCCCCCTGTTAGAATGATATGGACAAGATGGGGCTCTAGGAAACAGCAAGCTCTGCTTTCCTTAAGCACAGAGACTGATATGTGTCTGGCCCTTGCACATGAGGGGCATTCTCCTTAAACTTCCTCCTTGTGTACCTACATTTCAGTCTGCTGCAATCTGACCTTGGATGAGTTCTAAGAATTCTACACATTTTCATAGTCAACGTTTTCACATACAGGGTAAAATTTTCAAAAGTGCCCACATGATTTAGGAGCCTGAATCCAATTTTCAGAAGTGACCAGGTCAGATGTACTTAAGTGCCTAAATATCATATAGATACCTCATGGGGTTTGCAAAAGTGACTTAGCAGGTTATGCCCCTAATTCCCACTGAAAGTCAATGGGGCCTACATCACTTATGAAAATAAGATTTAAAGTCCCATAGGCTTCATGCTCTATAAATAGTGATTTTGATAAAAGGATTTTGTACCAGGTTATGTATTATTCCTGTTTTGCTTACAAGTCAGCACTTGCTCTTCAGAGTTCTTTCAGTTTATCATGTACATATTCTAACTAGAGATGGAGCCAAGTTGTAAAGTTCAGGTCCAGAGCTGAACTTCAAAAAGTGTGTGGGGAAGGGAATTCTATGTCTGGGGGTTTGCTACAGTGCATAACAGAATGAAGGGAAACACCCAAAGATACAAAACTGTACCTTGAGGACGCAATTTTCACTCAGGGCTAAATCAGCTCCCATTGAAGTCAATGGTAAAGCAGAATTAGGTCAATCCCAAGCCCTTTTGAAAACCCATCTCATTTAGACAATGCTAAGAATATGATGCTCACTAAGGGCCTGTACATTGAAGCTCAGGGTTCCCTTATTCCTGTTGTTTTGTCCTTTTCCCCTGCACAGTGGTGTGAGTTCAAGGTAGAGAAGTATTTGCCTTACGTAGAATTTCCTGTCTTTCCTTTGTAATTTTGTCACAAGTTTAAGGTTATTCATCTGCATTATCTATTTTTCAAGCAGCACCATTGAGTCTGTGACAGCTAGTCCTCCTTTTATCCTATGATCTTTGTCCTTGTTTTCATGCAAGCCAGGATGGACCGTGCAGCATTAGCAAACAGAGGAAATGACTTCTTGGCTAGACTGTCCTACTGGCATTCACGTTCCTTTGAGTCACACCTTGTTTTGCTAGTAAGGAATTTGCTTCCTCGTACATGACTGTGTGCAAGATTTTTGTACACTTTTTGCTACTGCTGAGTGAAGAACATTTTGCAAATATATGTTCTCATGCTCCTATGAATTGGTTTAGGCCTTGCACCTACCCTTTTCCGTCAACATTTGAGCAATCAGGCTTTACAGATAAAATTACTTGTGCAATGAGAGTCATAAAGGCATATTTGTAACCGTTAGTGCACTGTTATTACAGCTGAACCAAACTTATTGCTGTCACTATGGGAAATTGTGTCTTGTAATCAACAAACTGAAAACTGAGAAATCTGGAGGTGGGGAGGGGTGGCAAAAAATGAAATGGTTTAGGGTTTCAGATCTTGGACAGGGAAGCTTGAACATTTCCATGGAAAACTTTTCCCTCACTAAGTTTCTATGGAAAAATTTTGACCAGCCGTAATGATTTATTATTACTTTTAAGTAGAAAGGGTTTCTATGGCAGTTCACAGAAAAAGAGACATGGAAACAGGCACCCTATCATAAAACCTTGGCATTTAATTCAGACATGACACAAGTAGTGATGGTCATAAAAAGGGGGAAAGAGGGAAGAAAGGGAAGAGGATTAGAATAATAAGATCACATGGATGTCGTAGGTAACACAACAGAAGTCTGCTTTCAGGAAGGACCTGCCTGAGGCAAGAAGTTAGCTTGGTGATCAATCTGAGGAGAGGCTTCCACGTATAAACCAAATGTTAATTTTTTATATGTAAGTATTCATGTTAGAAATCCCTGTGTGCTTATCCAGTCAACAGAAAGCATACATTTATGGGCCTCTCATTTATGGGATTCACACACACAAAAGCCACTCTACAGAGGCCTTAAAGTGGAAGTAAATATCCTTTAGCCCCATGTGACTTATGTCACCAATCACAACTTGACAACGCAGCTCAAAGTTTGAATCTGTAATCAGTCCATTTAGTAAAAATAATGTTAAAATATATGTGGTAAATACGTGCTAACAAAGAATAAATTCTCGCTGGGAAAGGGACTGCTACCCTTGAGGTGGGCCACAGTGCCTAACACACTGCAGGTAATGCTGGAAAACAAATAAATTAATGATCATCTGTGGAAAACTTGGTCTGCTTCTGAATATTCCAAAAGCAGATGGAGTAACATTTGTCAAATAGATACATTTTTTTTCTCTCCATCCTAGTTTCTGTACAGAATGCAGTATATATTTATGATTTCAAAAGTTGTTTCTTCATGCCACCATAATTTTCTTAAGTAAATCTGTATGTTGGACTCAGATCTGCCCACATCCTGACCAGGGCAAGCTAGAGCCATGCAATCAGTTTTGACTACAAGACAAGGAGCCAGTGACATGAAATTTAAATTGGTTCCATTAAAGAATGTATATTTTGTTCCACACGTTAATGTACTGTCATCTTTCTCTTGCACCCAGACAGCAGATTTTCTTTCTGAATCCAGGCATGAAAACATAACAGACTGGAATATAATTCACATTATGTAATTATTAGTGCATTTTGTAAAGTACCACACTAAACCATACTGCTTGGAGTTGGCCTTCCAAATGTCCTTGGCTGCTTAGCCTACATTTCAGAGCCAAACCAGGGGCATTCTTGGCTTTAGTTAAATTTGTCTTAGTCCATTCCAGCACATCCCAGTCAGCAGTTCCCTCGAGCACTGAGTTTTCCTTGTGAATCGGGAGAAAAAACAGGATATCTGCAAATATAAAAGTCACAACGTCTTATTGTGAACCTGCAGTACATATGTCATTTCTTTATGGATGTGATCCAGCGTGCTCTCCTAGCCTTCCAATTCTGGAATGAATTAAAGCAATTAAGCCTCTGGGTCAAAAGAAGAGATTACTGATTATATATCAAAGTTTGTTTTAGCTTGCATGAACAAAGTTTTGTAGAACAAGTGAGAGAAAAACATCAAGAACTACTCTGAAATCTCCCTAATAGGCAGGTTTCTTAAAAAGCACTCTCCTTTGCACATTGGATAAGATAAAAGAATAGTCTTTAAATATTGCGTTAGAGTAAGGGGCAGATTCTGAGTGGTGCTCAGCCCACACAATTCCCCAGGGTGGAGATTCTGACCTCAATTCTATTAGGCGATCTTGGGTCAGAATAGGTTCTTTGACTTTAATGCGAATTGTGGATGTTCAGCACCAGACAAACTCCTAGGCCTCTTTTCTGCAACGGGATCTGGAAATGAACACTTAGTCCTGTGCAAAGTCCCACTGACTTCAAAACAGACCATAACTGTCTATTTGTCTTTGGAGGGATGTTGTAAAAGATTAAAGCTCCATGCTTGTGAATCCCTTTGCGCGAGCCAGGCTTTAAATTTTAATCTAGAAATGGTCATCACATTTTAGTCACAAACCACAAAAACCTCACAAAGATAGACTTCACCAGCAGGAAGATTGGACCCTATGGCAAAACAACCAGACTTCAGCAGGAGCATGAACGGGCTTTTCAAGAGAATGTCATCCCTGACGTAAATCATCCCTGCTGTAATCCCACGGATGTCAGTGGAGTTACACCACAGATGAATTTGGCTGAATGTAGTCCTTTTCTGAAACTGGAAATCTGCTCCCAGTACATGCTCCTATTGCTTAGTGGAAAGTTCGTGAAATGAATGGCAACAGTAACTTGATGGTTTAAAGTACTCTGTGAGTGCATAATAAAATGTTTGTCTGTACCTTATCTCTTCATTTTTAAATATGAATTTCACAGTGTGCATTTTTTCAAAAACTTTCAGTACAGTCAGTGCTCTCAGAAGGTGGCCGTTGACAGTGCAAGAACAAGCATTGTGGACAATTGCCCCTCCCTCAACAGCACTTCTGATAGACTTCAAACTTGTCCTCAAACTGTCTTGATACTCCATCCTGTGCAGTGCTTCATTTTTTTCTAGGCCTAAATGTTGTTTTTCCCATGTAGGGTACACTCTAACCTAGTCTCCATGATTACTCTCTCTCTGAAAGCAGGCCTTGAAATAATGCCTGTGTTATTGCCTATAATTTTTAATGAGGATTAGCATGCTATTAAAACTTCTACTCTTTACTCAGGATAACATTTGGGTGATGAAAGTAATGACAAGTTAATGGAACTAGTTTGGGAGTGAGTGCGAGCAGTGTAATGTTACCAGCATATATGAAAACTCAGTCCACATAGCAACAGGACTGTTACTCTGCTAAGTCAAGGGTTTCCTACATCTAAGTAAGATGTAAGTACAAATACCTTACTTTATTTAATTCTAAGCGTGTTTGAGTTTAGGAGAAAACCTAAGGTGCACTTGGAATTTCCCTGCAGATTCTGTGAAACCTTTTTTATTATTAATTTTAACTTGTAAACCATTTCAAGCTCAGATGGAATTTATTGCAGGGTTTTACTTGTCAACAAGATTGGATTCCCAGACTGTATTGCATAAATATTTACATAGCTGGGTGACGATGCCCAGCATTGGTGTCCTAGGAGAATCATTGTTTTAGGTACCCACCACCTGGAGTTAAGTGAAGGGGAATACAAAGAATATTGACTTTGATATTTCCATGTTAAAAAAAGAATCCCATCTCTGAGATCCCCAGAGCCCGATCCTTTAGATACCAGTTGGGCTGTACACTCAGATCATGAGTAATACACAATTTATTTCCTTAGTGCTGTTTATCTTTTCTTGCTTTTTCTTACCTCTTTTCCATTCAGGTATTGTCTACCACTTTTTATATTCTCCAGTTTTATTTTTTTTCCCTCCTTCTCTCCAGCTTCTGACTTTTCCTCCTTTCTACTTGATTCATGTCCCCTGTGATGCAAGTTCTTCTCTGTTTCCACTCTAGTTCCCATCCCTGGCTCTCCGCTTATGTCTCATGACTTCTCAAGGTTAGCCCATCTTGGTCTATTCTTCCTTTCCTTTTTCACATGCTCTTTTTCCGTCTTCCTCACAGGGGCGCCCTAATTCTCCCCAAACACAGACACACAGCAGGCCACTCATCCGATTTTGAGTTGAACTTTGTCTGTGGGGTACTGAGACAAAAGGGGACATGAGTTTATCTGGTGTTACAGATGGGAGATGCCATTTTGAAGAGCACACCACTCTGCCCTGCCAGCGTGATCTCGCACACACAGTCTCACTGGCGGGAAAGGGCAGCACACTCTTCAAACTAGTATCCTCTGTGCAAGATGACCTTGCATTCATGGTGTGTGCAAGGTCACGCCAATGGGGGCAGTTCCATGCCATTCCTGAAAGTACCAAAATGGCTGGTATTCTGGGGCTGTGGCAGTGGCCACCCTACATACTACCCCTCTTTCCTTACCTTCCAGTTCACTTTCCCAACTCTTCATCCTTTCTCTTCCCTCATATCCCTGTCTTACTTCCCTCCAAGTGACTCTCTGTCTGTCTCCCTTTTCCTCCTTACCCTCCCAAGGCCTATCCCAACCCTCCTTACCCACAGTAATTGGATATTGTATGCATACCCACCCTCTCTTCCATGAAGTGCCCTACAAAGCAGTCTCAAACTTGGGATTCACACTCCAGGCCAGAACTAAACTTTGCTAGATTTCACCCTGTTCAGATCCAGCCCATTTTAGCAATAAATCTGATTTGCAATCTGAGATCCAGGGTTTTACATTCAGTGTTTTGGCTTTGATTAATCTCTGTTAACTACATAGAAATTAGAAATGTGCTTGAAGATATAGGGTAACAGTTTCAAAAATACCTGTTTGATTTAGGAGCCTAAGACCCTTTGGCTCCTACATCTCTTAGATGCTTTTACAAAATTTAGCCAGAATGAGAAACTGACATGTATAACAATGTGTAAGCTGGATATAATTATTATTCACTCTTTGCATTACTGTAGCATTCAAGCCACTAATCAGCATCAGGATCCAGTTGGGTTGGGTGAAGTACAGACCCATAGGAAGAGACTATTCTTGCCTCATAACCAAGGAAGAAATTTCCAGGGGTAATTATGCACCTACCTCCCCTGTGTGCCACATCTGCCCTTTAAGGTTTAAACATAAGCTGCCATGAGCGAATGTAACAAACAACATGTGGGGGAGGATGAGGGTAATGGATATTGTCTTGCAGCTGCATAGGCTAACAATGCACACAGCCTCTTGGTTCCAATTCATTTCAATGAGCATTTAAAAAAATCCCTAGCAGTCTATAAACTCATTGGCTCCTTTAACATTTGCACATCAGTCCTCTCCAGGCCAGCCCAGAAAAACTGACCCTGCTGCCTATTATTTTTGTATCTTTTCTCCTTTCTGTACAAACTATTCCCAGACATCCTAGCATTTTTTTTGCTGCTTTCTCCAAATTAACACTCCATCCTCATAACTCTCCAGGGTAACGGGCTCCCTCCAAAATCACTGGGCTGCCTGCCTGCCCCATCTGAGGCTAGGAGTCCATTATAACCCAAGAGGATTCTTCTATTCCCTCTGCAGCTCTTCAGAGGGCAGAGGTGCACCCTAGCAGGTATTAGGGATGCGGCCCAGTGATCAATTATGTGATCAATCACTCAGATGTCCCCGAGGCCAGGGATGTGAGGGTTTTCTTGGGGGTTGTCCACTATCTTAGCCCCCCTCTTTCTCACACTTCCTTGTACCCCACCCTTTCCCCAAAAGTGATCAGAGTCTAGAACTGCTAAAATCTCTGGGGTTTCTGAGGCTGTAAAGAGCTGCCCCCAGGTACTGCTAGGAGGAGATTGGATGCCATGCTTGGCCCATAAGTCCCCAAACTCCTGACACTGAGGGGCTTTCAGGGCAAGCATGTCTTCTAGGCCACTTCCCCTGGTGCCGCTGCTAAAAGGGGCCAGTGCTTTAGTCAAGTCTTTCCTTCTTAGAAGATGTCTGGTAAAGGCTTTTTAATAATGCCCCTGTGGTGCCTCGTTATAGTACGGGTGCCTCATGCCCCCTTTCTGCCCTATAGGCCAGACTCCTCGGGCAGACTACATCTACATAGGCTGGTTGTTTGGTATTTTGATGGGGGCGGGGGGAGTGATCAAAATTTTTCCACAAAAGCAGACACTTGTAATGAAAAATTGCATTTAGTCAAATTGCATATCAGTCCACTGAAAACTTCCAACTAGCCTAGTCCTTTTCTCTAAAAAGTGTTACTAAAGGGGTTGTGTGCTATTCAATCAGCTTATGGCACATTTGTGTAGTAAAGGAGGAAATGTATGAAAATGGGGATGGAACTGAAATGGATTTTCTGCCCCTCCTCTCTAAGAAGGTAGTAGTTTTACTTCGGGGTAATGACATGTTTCATCTAGTTTGTTAATGTTGACAGAAGACGTCTGCAGTCAACTCATTTCCTCTAAGAAATTGGCATGCCAAACTTGTGCGGTCACATACTCCTCACCTTCTAGGCAAGGCAGGAAAATAGAAAAATAATTCACTTATCTTCAAAGTTCAAATAATTAAGGAGCTGAAAATGAATAAATGATGTGGCTTGCAAAAGTCACGTAGCTGAAATGCGTATGGTTGATTTTCCACTAAAGCTGTTGAAATGTTTTAACTTGCACTGAAGTCTTCTGTGATGAGGCATGTTGGATTGGCAGAAAATAAAAGGATTGTAAAGCTGTGCAATAAAAAAAATACAAATTAGTGGTGTGCTGAGTGGTTCAGAAAATAATTTTGTAGCCCACCCTAATGCTTATTTACCTGCAATTGACTAGCTGTCAGGTTTTCACCTGTGTACATGATTCAGCTAGCAAGTTGCCACTGCATGAAAATAATAGGGTTACACAACTGACTCTGGGAATATACACTTGTAATGTATATTTCTTTTTATCTGGTTCTCTCTTTTAGTGGTAAATACCATGCAAATGTGGGTAAACCAACAACTTAACATCACTTTAAATAACATTTTAAAAAATATATCATCACCTACATTACATGTGAGCAGATCATCAGTTAGTCTAACATATTTCCATAATATGACCTGTGTGTGTGTGTGTGTTTGCCTGTGTAAGAGAGAGAGAGAGAGAGAGAGAGAGAGAGCATGAACCACTGCCCTCCGCTGGAACAGAAGCAGAACTACTCAGTTTACTGTGCTGTAGTCCCTATAATGCCATCATCTAAAGGAATTTCTCCTTTACCTCAAATGGCAAGGGCAGAGGGTCTGAGTTCTGAAAGCTCTTTGGGACAAGGACTATCTCTGGCTAAAGCTCAGGGTCTGCAATTTGTTGAGCATGGGTGGACTGTGATGCCCACATAGAGTCTCCATTGATTTCAATCCCACAGAAGCTCCATGTGGGCACTGCAGTCTGTCCATGCACAAAAAAATTCTGCAGAATTAGGCCCTACATTTGCACAATGGGACTCTTTTCTTGACTGAGGCCTTTCGGCATTACCAGAGTGAATGATCTTCCCCAGGGTGATGACGACATTCCAAGTGGCCACAGTATGCATCACATTTCCAAATGGCCACCCATTGTTATTACAATATGTAAACTATGTAATCTCATGATTCGCAGCATCTTCTCTTACAACAGAAAGATCTTAAGGAGTATTAACAGTCAGCCATTTACATTACTTTAGCTTGAGCACTAAACTTGAGGCAGTTTTAGCTTTGTACACTTTTGCACCCCTCTTCCCCCCTTCCCAATTCTGTAAGCATTTCCTGATTTCCTGAGATGGGATTAGGGTACACATCCAAGCAAGGGTTGCTGGTCACATTCTGCTCATATTCAGATATTCAGATATGACATTCTGTTGCAGAACACCCACTTTGACCATTTTGGAGAGAACAATTGCTAACTAGTTCCTCTTGTTTTCAACAGCTGCTTTTTTGGGACTAGTCTGCCCTTGCAAAATGTAGCCACATACAGTTTAGCCTGCATAAAACAAACCCAACATAGGCTCAAACTTCTCAGCACATTTATCAACTAAACTTTCCAGGACATTAAGATACCTTGTTGATTTAAGACCAGTTTAGGCACAAAAGGTTTAATTATTTGTGGCCCAGTAGTGCTGGCCCTGTATTGTGGTTACAAGAGCCAGATAATACTATTTACCGTATCTTTACCTGGATTTTCCCTCAAACCTTCAATCTTTGTTTAGACGGTCTTTAGGTACACAGTGGTGTAGTTCAAAGGGGATCTTCCTGAGTCTTTTATTATCAGCCTCACTGAAATCAAAGAAACTCCAGTCCTTTATAGTAGTGAATTCCTGATTCTCTGAACTGGCAAGAAAAGTTACAAACAGAAGTCTGCTGACATTTCACAGCTTCTAAATTTGTGGCTAGAGTCAAAGTTGTTTACTCTTCACGTTACTGCTTATTCTGGGGAACTGGTGAAGACCAGTGTTTCTCGTGCTATGGTCTGGATCTCCTCGGGTGGATTACGCCTACTAAGAAGGCCATTAGTAGTCTTGTGGGTCTACTGTAGGGGGACGGATGGTGGAGTTAGGAAGATTACAATTGCAAACTGGGGATTAAATTATTCTTCTCTGGTCCAAAGTCTGGGCACTATAGTGCAAAGCCCCTCTACTTTACCCTAGGGAAAAGAAAAAAAAATCTTTGGGCACATCACCTCAAAGAATGTATTCTAGATGAAAATGTCTCTATTAAAAGAGTAAAATTAAAGATTTTGCAACAAAAATATTGTAATGTATGTGTACTGCAGTAGTGCCCTGGAGGCACCAACCAACAGCAGGAGCCCATTGCGCTAGGCACTGTACTTACCTACAGCTACACACAACCCCAGGCCCAAATCTAAATAGATAGAATAGACAAAAGCTTTGAAGCAAAAGAGAGGCACAGAGATGTTTTGAACTCCACACATCTGCTGTGCAAAACAGTTCAGCTTCAATGAAACAGTATTTTTCAACAACAAAACATTTCGTTGAAAATGTCCCAACGAAACATACTCTTTTGATTTCTAGGTAGGTTATTTGGGGTCCAGAATGACTGCAAACACCTGGCCTCAATCTTGGCACATAACAGAAGTGATCAGAAACCCAGTCCACCTTTGCCACAAATTTGGTGGGAATGCTTTGGGCCTGCATCAGCCAATGCATTTAAAGCTGCCTTATGCCAGTATTTCCTACTCAGAAATGGCTTCCAGTGCCTTTTAATCTACTTGGGCTATGTCCATACTGTGACCAAGGGTTGTGATACCCAGCTCCTGTACACACAGACTAGCTCAATAAGGACTAGCACAAGTATAAATAGTAGCATAGCCA
This sequence comes from Gopherus flavomarginatus, assembly GCF_025201925.1. Lineage (NCBI taxonomy): Eukaryota > Metazoa > Chordata > Testudines > Testudinidae > Gopherus > Gopherus flavomarginatus. The sequence goes on from NC_066620.1 coordinate 42,040,889, forward strand.
CAGTAGCATAGTCAGCAGCTGCACGGCTTAGTCACACCCACTGGTTTCAGGCAGGTTTGTGCTCGACATGACTAATCTGTGCCTCCACTGCTGCTGCCCATGCTACTGCAGCTCCACTACTATTTATGCTCATGCTAGCTCAGTGAGAGCTAGCGTGAGTATGTGCTGGGAATCATGGCCCTAGTTCATACCATAGATGTAGCCTAAAATCCCCAGGTCACATGAATTTTCTAGTTAGTAATTATGAGGTCACACTTTATATTAAAGGTATACATATAACAGTACATAATAATTTTAATAAATGGCTAATCAGTTGTCATAGGCTGTTACTGAGTAGAGCAGGTCAGAAATTTTCTGATGAAATGTTTTCCCATTGGAAAATGCTTAGTCATCAAAAAAGTGAGGTGCATCATGGATAGTGTGAATTTCCATGAAATTTCACTTTTAAAAAAGTAATAAACTATTTTGACATTTTCAGAACAGAATATTTTGATTTTCCATTTCAAAATTGCTTTTCATTCCCGTTTTTTAAATTTTTGTATATTAGATAAAAATATATAATAAAAAGCAAAACGGGAATGAAATGTTTCAATTTTATCAAAGAAGTGTTTTCATCAACTCAAAAATTTAGAATTTTGTTTTGTGGGAAATTTCTATTTTTTTTCTTTTGTTCCATTTTAGAATAGAAAAAAGTTCAACATTGTGAAATTTCCTGTGAGATGTAAAATCTCGTTCCCACCCATATCTTTAACAGATCAACAGATTTCTTAATCTGATTCCCACCATCTCTTTAACAGATCAACAGATCATTTAACACACATCTACAACGCCACCTATTGATGTGATAACCATCTTTATTCACATGCTACAGTCTGTAACATGCTTTCACCTCTACCAGTTATTAAACATTTAAAAATTATTTATAAATGTACCCTACTATGAAAGTTGACCAATAAAGATTATTGAAAATACATATTTTTCTAAATTATGACTCGTATGTACTAATTAGCATCTTTTTTATTCTATATCTTATCTTACCAGTTTACTGAATCAATTACATTTTTATCTTATTTGTGGAGATTGAGACCCAAACCAAAATGTGTGGGCTTCATTCTTCACTGCCTTGTATCTTGCGTAGGCATTTAAAACTGTTAGTCTAAATAGAAGTGGTTTTCATTCATTTTGAACAGGTGTAAACAACTACAACCATGGTGAAACAGATGTTCAACCTGGACACTCCTGAATTTCAGAAAGTTCAGATTTAAACTTCAGAGTAGGCTTCTAACTCTGGGAAGGTCTAAACCAAAACCTGGGATCCAAATACTCTCTTTCCATATCTTACACAAAGTTTCAAGCTATTTATTTCTTTTCTCTCTCTCCCTCTAAACTTCTTTCAAATGTCTACTCACCTATCTACTCTACCTATCTACTAATTAATTTAAGTTATGTGCTTTTAAACCCTATACAGCAAAACACTTAAGCACATGCATAAACTTTGTTGATGCCAATTGGATTTACGCATATGCTTAAATGCTTTCCTAAATTGCGGCACTTGCATCTTATATCTTATTCTCCTGTCACCTTCACTAGATTTACACTAGTACGGCTCTATTATCTTCAGTGAAACTACATACAATTTACACAAGTATGACTGACAGAAGTAACAAGCCTGATCAGATGATGTGATACACAAAGTTTTCAAAAATAGGATTCTGAGTTCATATTTACAGAGCTACGTGTGTGCAGAGCACCTACCAGCTCCCATTTTGAGCGTGGCCGTTCAGCACTTTTGAAAATCAAGCCTATCATTTAGGTATCTAAGTAGGGAGTGAGGAATCTAACTGTAGACATTCATTTAAAAAAAAACTGGCCATATGGTTAACATATTCATATGAAGCAAAATAATAAATTATTTTCTGCCGGTGAAATATTAAGATCTCCAGCAGATTTGTTTGGAGAATTTTCTAAAACCTAGAAGATTTTAAACACAGCACTCTTTATTAGCACAAATCAACTACGTTTTCCATTCATTCATACATACAAAATAGACATAGAAAATGAGGTTACAGGTGATATTTCAACCAGATGTCCTTTTCCAAGTTGTGAGGGGGAAAAAATCAAGCAGGATCATAATAAAACTAACCATGACTCCTTTGTTCTTACAGGCTGACAAGGCTTCATAGTTGTGTCACTGACCGTTTCAATTTTGGATCTGAAGTTTCTTTATTTCAAAGGGATTTTTTCCTGTTTTGGCTTAAATCCTGTAGCCAATAGGTTATCAAAGTACCTCTTAGCCTATGCAGTGTCTTATAGAGATTACTTTTAAATACAGAAAAGGTGGAAAGAACTTTTTTCTTTAAAACTTTGTTGAGTAAGGGATCTGGAGACTTTGCTGAACTGTGCTGTACACAGGAGATAGATAGATATAGAAAAAAAATTTATGATGAACGTGCAAGTAGACAAAAATATTTCTTTAAAGTTCCCTGTTACAGTGAAATGCAAAAGTTATGTTGAAATAACAATGTGACTAAGGCTGATACATTCACTGCTATATACTGAAGACTTCTAGTAGGGCTGGAGAAGGGAACTGTGAGTTTCCTTTAACTCAGAATTTCCTTGCAGATTTTTCTGTCTGTGTTCATGTTATTTTAAGACACTTTCATTTGATCATTCAATACTTTCCACTCCTGACTAGGTGGTGAATAGATTTGCCACTTGGTCTTTTTTCTGCTCCTCCTTCCCCCAGCTTGGACATTTCTTTTGACATGAACGTCAAGTGAGGTGGAGAAGCCACCAGGGTTATTTTTTAAATGCCTTTAACAAACAAAAATAAAAGGATTCTGTAAAGAAATAAAACTGAAGGCACTCCCTGGGTCCACCCCCCTGCGAAAAAATCTGAAACTTCAGCCAAAATTAATCTTGCCAGAATTTCTATAGGAAGCATTAATTCAGTCTTTCACTAAATCACATTGCTTCTTCCTGTTTAATATCACCCAAAACCATTCTAGCCCTTTCACTTATTTTTGTTAACTCTCATCTTGATTATTGCAAACTTCTCTTCTCTGCTTCTCTTCCCTCTCCAGTCTCCTTGAAAGTCTAACATGAAAGTAATCTTCCTCTCCTGCCACTCCAGTAATGTCAGCTAGTCTTTTTCCTCTTTGCATATTTTAACACACAATATTAACTTTCCTCACCTTCAAGGCCCTACACCTCCATGTTTCTGTTTTCATTTCCTCCTACTTTCCCTCTCACCTCACCCCTCTCCCCTCTTTTTATCTCATCCTCCCACATTTGTGCCTTCCTATTTTCATTCTTGATGTCCCCTATACCTGGAACAGTCTCCTGTTTTCCATATGACAAATTCCCCTCCTATTCATCTTTCAAGTATTTCTTCTAAACCCACTTCTTCTATAATCTCTGCCAACTTCAGAGAAATTGCACTGGGAAGCTACAAATGGGAGCCCTCCATTAATGGGTTGCGGGGGGTAAGTGGAATTTTGATTCTTTTCATGTCTAAATACATAGATTTTGGCAATTTTTTCCACGATCACAACTCTCCTGACTTTCAAGCTAGTCACTCAGCCAAAACAGCTAGGACTAACATCTTTAGTGGCTTTTTGTTGCAAAATGAGTGGCTTCTGTCAGTTGTAGGCTTGCTTAAATATACAGACAGTTTTGTATACACTGGGTCATAACACGCTTAGCTATTGGATGTCCAATATAAAGACCTTTGTATTTGCTGAGACTTGTGCAGAAGTAGTTTGAATTCCATCACATTTTTTGAGTCCACACGAAGATATTAGCTCAGTTTTATAATTTAGCTGTGGGAGCAACAGGGCTCCCATGCAGGCCAGCAGCTGTTTTCATTATACTCACAGTCTACTGGTGTCCCAAGTCACATGACTTTGAAACTCATGTAAGGCAATTTCCCCATACAATCTATTACAATTACACTTGATTATATTCTCTATATAGATGCTCTTTTATTGAGTGCTGAATAGGAGAAAAGCTGAGGTCAGCAGTTTGCTTCAACCAATTGGATTACATAAGAACGGCCATACTGGGTCAGACCAAACATCCATCTAGCCCAGTATCCTGTCTTCCAACAGTGGCAAATGCCAGGTGCCCCAGAGGGAATGAACAGAACAGGTAATCATCAAGTGATCCATTCCCTGTCACCCATTCCCAGCTTCTGGCAAACACAGGCTAGGGACACCTTCCCTGTCCATCCTGCCATTGACGGACCTATCCTCCATGAATTTATCTAGTTCTTTTTGGAGCCCTGTTATAGTCTTGGCCTTCATAAGATCTTTTGTCAAAGAGTTCCACAGATTGACTGTGCGTTGTGTGAAGGAATATTTCCTTTTGTTTGTTTTAAACCTGCTGCCTATTACTTTCATTTGGTGACCCCTAGTTCACGTGTTATGAGAAGGAGTAAATAACACTTCCTTATTTACTTTCTCTACACCGGTCATGATTTTATAGACCTTCATCATATCTCCTTTTAGTTGTCTCTTTTCCAAGCTGAAAAGTCCCAGTTTTATTAATCTCTCCTCATATGGAAGCTGTTCCATATCCCTAATAATTGTTGTTGCCCTTTTCTGAACCTTTTCCAATTCCAATATATCTTTTTTGAGATTGGGAGACCACATCTCCACTCAGTATTCAAAATGTGGACATACCATGGATTTATACACAGGCAATATGATATTTTTATTATCTATCCCTTTCTTAATGATGCCCAACATTCTGTTCGCTTTTTTGACTGCTGCTGCACACTGAGTGGATGTTTTCCAAGAACTATCTACAATGACTCCAAGATCTCTTTCCTGAGCAGTAACAGCTAATTTAGACTCCATCATTTTATATGTATAGTTGAGATTATGCTTTCCAATGTGTATTACTTTGCATTTAACAACAATGAATTTCATCTGTCATTTTGTTGCCCAGTCACCCAGTTTTGAGAGATCCTGTTGAGCTCTTTGCAGTCTGCCTGGGATTTAACTATCTTGAGTAGTTTTGTATTATCTGCAAATTTTGCCACTTCGCTGTTTATCCCTTTTTCCAGATCATTTATGAATATGTAGAATAGGAGTGGTCTCAGTACAGACTCCTGGCGGACACCACTATTTACCTCTCTCCATTCTGGAAACTGACCATTTATTCCTACCTTTTGTTTCCTATCTTTTAACCAGTTACCAATCCAATCCATGAGAGGACCTTCCCTCTTATCCCAAGACAGTTGACTTTGCTTAAGAGCCTTTGGCGTGGGACCTTGTCAAAGGCTTTCTGAAAATCTAAGTACGCTATATCCACTGGATCCCCCTTGTCCACATGCTTATTGACCCCTCAAAGAATTCCAGTAGATTGGTGAGGTATGATTTCCCTTTACAAAAACTATGTTGAGCCTTCCCCAACAAGTTATGTTCATCTATGTATCTGACAATTTGTTCTTTATTATAGTTTCAACCAGTTTGCCCAGTACCAAAGTCAGGCTTACTGGCCTGTAATTGCCAGGATCATCTCTGGATCTCTTTTTAAAAATTGGCATCACGTTAGCTATCCTCCAGTCATTTGGTACAGAAGCAGTGGAGAACCAGACCCAAAAGGTCAAATCTATGCCTGGTTCAAAGTTTTCCATAGAACGCAGATACTTAGTCTTATAGCTGAAAACTCAATTTCCTGTTGAAAATAATTTTGGAGGAAAATTTTCACTTTTCATTAAACACCAAACATCCCAAAACCAAAAAGTTTTGATTAAAAAATGGTGCCTCACGGGAGATGTAGTTTGGGTGCCTCATGCCCTCACTGTCCTCTGTGGGCCAGGTTCCCCACTGGGATTATATTTCCCATGATACACTCCAGCTGCTGAAATAGAGGGGTGACTCTGGTGTATCATGAGGGATGAATTCCAGCCTGAGAGGTTGGCCTATGGAGAAGAATGCAGTCGTCTCCCAGGAGCACATTTCTAAATTTTAAATTTAGATTTTCAGCTGAAGTTTCAGGTTTTGCCCAGAATGTTTTGGTTTTAGCTTTTTCACCAAAAAGTCAAAATTTTCTGTGAAAAACCTGCTATCTTCCAACCAGCTCTTGTCAAATCCTTAACTGCTGCAGCTGATTTTCACCACATTACTGATGTAATCTGACCATAAAATGAGTTTAAGATGTCCTGGAAACATCACCCCAATGCAAGGATTATGCCCCAGTAATAGAGAGTTACTGTAGGGGCTCTAATCTACTTTCCCTCCCTGCTGCCAGCACAGAAGGGAAAAGGGGATGTGGCTGAAGGAAAGGGGTCTGGCTGGGATGCCTCTCTACCATTCTGAGCCTTGGCTGCATTTTCAAGGCCCGTGGCTGATCCAGGCAGCATAAACTAAAGTATCCCCAGGTCTGCTCTAACATAGCACTAGGATAATGGTCATGCACACAGCAACAGCACCAGGATCAGGGGAATGCAGAGGTGCACTTTAAGCTTCCTTTGCGCACATACCCCTGACTTGCACTCTGTTTGTTTGCAACAGGATCTGGTTCAAAGTTTTAGGTTTGTTGGAAATTATAACCATGAACCAGAAATGTCAAACCTGGTTATATTTGTATAGCTGTATTAAGTGTTAGGATTTTATTTAGATTTACCATCTACTATATAACATCATCAGCAATAAAGTGAAGTAAAACAATCAAGACAAGTTGATCTGATACGGTCATCTAGTTAGAAGACATTTCTTCTGCTGAGGCAGGTCAATTGTCTGTATGCTGTATGGTCTACTACATAAGATAATTTCTCTCTCCTGCTGCAGTATGAACCCATGCTCTACACCTACTGCAACTACTGTTTCTATTTTCCCACCCTCAACCCCAACACACACCCCCAGGGCCAGCTTTATGAACTGCGGGGCTCGATTCGAATACCCGGCAGCGGTCTGGGGATTCGGCAGCACTTCGGCAGTGGGGGGTCCGCTCCAGGTCTTCCGCGGCACCGAAGGACTCCCCACCACCAAAATGCCGCTGAAGATCTGGAACAGACCCCCGACCACCCACCACCCTCCCAGCCGCTGAAATGCCATCGATGACCCGGAACCTGCCCCCACCACCAGATGAGTAAAAAAAAATTAAAAAATTAAAAAGGCACCTAAGGCGTGGGGCTATCTTAGGTGCGGGCGTGGGGCCCGATTCTGGGGAGTTGAGGGAATCGGCCTAAAGCCGGCCCTGCACACCCCTCCTTGTTTTAGGCAGTCTGTACGAGCTAGGAGCATGCACTGTCACCTCAGGCTTGGTCTACACTTGAAAGCTATATCGGCATAGCTGTATCACTCCAGGATGAAAAACTACACCCCATCAGACATAGCTATACCAGCACTACCCCCAGTGTAGACACAGCTATGCTGATGGAAGAATACTTCTGTTAACGCAGCTATCGTCGTTTGGGGAGGTGGTGTTCCTACACCCACAGCAAAGCCTTCTGTCAGCATAGACTGAGTCTAGACTAGCATTTCTCAAATGCGGTCACCAGGGCCACATGTGGCCACCAGGGGTTTTTCTTGCGGCCACAGCCTTCTGGTGGTGACTGGAGGTGGGCAGGGAGGGGAAGCAGCGTGCCCTCCGAAGGGGCTGCCAGCAGGGGTTGGGCCCTGTCCCTCTCTGGAGCCATAAATGCTGGACGAGCAGGCAGCTGGTGTGAGTTCCCCACCTCCCTGGGGCTGGTGGGGCTCAGGCTTCTGGCTTCAGCTCTGGGGTGATGGGCAGTAGCTCTGGTCCCTGGCCGCTGGGCTTCGGCCTCAACCCCGAGCTTCAGACGCTGGCACCAGTCTTGCCACCCCTCCCCCTTCACCGCTGGCCCCTGCTGCCTCTCCTAGCCCCTCAGACGTCCGTCCCCCCCTCATCGGCCCTGGCCACTGATGCCTCTTCCAGTCCCCCATCCATCACCCTGTCCCCTACTGCCTCCCTAGCCACCTCCGCATCCAGGGCTTAATTTGTCCTTCAGCTTGCTGGGGCTGAGTAAATTTGTTGTGAAAAGTGATATTAGTATGTTTGTTAATATCACTCATCACTGCCTCCCAGTCTGCTTCTGTGAAAAATATTAAGAAATACACAAATATCACTTGTCACAGCAGCAGACTTACTAGTTAGCAAGTCTAAAACAAAAAAAGCAACCAAAAAACCCCAAAAGAAACAACAACAAAAGACAAGAACATGAAAAGCACCTTATTTTTGTTTCTATTCTGTTTAGGTCCAGTAAAGAATAGAGACATCTGTACATTATTTTGATTATTGAATTTGGGGAAGGAGAAAAATGCTACATAAATAAAACACAATGATTTGGACATGTATAAGTGCATATTTGTTTTTCTGAAAGTTTTTCCTACTTATAGTTAACCAAACTTTGAGGCCACCAAAAACTTTGTTGTGAGAATCCTTGGTCTAGACTATGGGGCTATGGTGGAATAGTTGCTTCACTATAGTCTTTAAGTGTAGACATATTCCTCAGAGTCATGAAATGTGTGACAATGAACTGAACAACAAGCTCTGTACCAGTTATGACGAAAACTTCAGCCATTTAAATCTGTACTGAAAAAACAAAGACTTAGCCAGTAGAGTAGAACTGTACTGAATGGGCACTGCATGCAGTATATACAGCGTAGAAGTATGACATGGGAATTCTGTGATAACTTTTGTTCATGGGTGAACCCCATCTCTTTCAAAACACTCAGTTTGTTAAATGAAATGAAACACATGATGTTGGGTGGTTACCTAGGCCTAGAGCACTGATGGAATCATGAGAGCAGATGTTCCCATGGATTCTGGTGACAAACATGTTGATCAGCATTAGCTGGTACACACACTAGCCTGCCTAGGTAAACAAAAGTAGATTCAAAGTCAGATCCTCGGGTGGTGTAAATCAACATTGACTTTACACAAGCTGAGGATCTGCTCCTCCAAGTGGAAATAGAATCGTATACTCTGGACAGAGATCTGTACGCAGCCAAAGGTGCATTGTACTGTATTAGAAATACTACATCTCTTGATAGTGTCATGTTGTGCAATATTAAATATAGTTCCACCTCCAATTAATTTCACTCCCCCAATTAACTGATTCTAATTTATTTCCATTGCTCTGTCCCACCTACATTTATCTTCCCAATACACATCTTTCCCCATCTTCCATTAAACCTACCACCAAACAAATGTTATAGTTCACTACTTAGAAAGTGAATTTAAAACATACATTTATCAAAACAAAACCAGCCACCATCTTGGTGTTGTCAGCTTTCCCCTCCCTTCCCTCTTCTCTTACCCTTTGTTTGTCATCACTCGTCTCGTCTCATGTTATGTTTAAACTTAGATCCCCAGCGCACTTGATGGGGGAATAACCCCTGCTAGGAAAAAGAAACAATAAAAGTGCCACTGTAAGTGGGCAGGAAAAAGGTTTACCCCTCTGTGAAGGAAGCTAGGCATTCACACCTCTTTAGAATTAATTCACCAGCTAAACGGGGGGGGAGGGTGGCACGTGGCCTCCCCATGTGACTCCCACATGACTCCTCATGTGACCCCACTCCCAGACCAGGCCCTGCACTCTGCCCCTCTCCTCCCCATGATCCATCCCATGTTACCTGAGGGGGCTCTGTCTTTCTCCTGCTGCGCCGGAGGAGCTGCTGGCATGGGCTGCCCAGTGGCCCCACATTCTGCTCCTTTTGCCACTGCAGTTCCTGGGAGAGTCCTGAACCACAGAGCTCTCCTGGGAACTGCAGCGGTGAAAGGAGCAGATTGTCAGGCAGCCCCACACCGGCAGCTTCTACGGCGGAGCTATACTGCCCCCAGACCCGCGTCCTCCAGTGGGGCTGCTGTACAGACCCCGGACAGGAGACGCAGGCACGCAGCTGTGTGGAAGGGCTGCGGATGGTACAACTGCGCTAGAGGAGGGTGGCCCCATGTTCTGGCCCCATGTTTCCAGTTCCCCGTACTGGCTATAAATAGCTTACTGGTATGGCGGACCGGACTGCCCTACTTGCATCACTAAAGATAAGACTTGCTGTTTGCTTCTGCAAATTTTACTTGTCTTCTAGCCAGTTCCACTGGCTCCTGCAGCTGAGAACTGCTGACCTCAGAACACATTATAAGGAAGTTTACAGCATAGAAGGGGAAAGAGCACAAATAAATGCAGTCTCAGACTTCCTAACTTGTGCTGGTTTTGCCTGAGGGTTTGTGAGTAGAATTTAGAAAAGCCCAGCTGGCTTTACCGTTCCTCCCCCTTTAACCCTCCACCTCGTCTCCACTACTCCTCCAAGGAGCTAAAATTCTGCAGATCCCCTGTGGAGAGACTTAAAGAGTAGGACACATGGATCCTAGAGAATACTAGCTCTTAAGGGAGAGCTTGTGTCTTATGCATGTGTGGAGCACGTGTGGGAGCGGTATAAGTAAATGTTAGTGATAAAGCACAGAATTGTAATAAGACAAGAAGATAAATTCAAATATTAAAGACACAGGCCAAACTTTTCAAACCTGTGTGCCTCAATTTAGAATCCTAAATCCATATTTATGCATGTAAACAGAAGTGGCCTAATTGAAGTCAATAAGAGTTCCAGGTGTTCAGCAGCTTGGAAAATCAGGCCACTTCTATATTTATGCACCTAAACAGATTTGAGTCCAACTCCGGGAAGCCAGGTTTAAAAGTTTTGGCCACAAATCACATATATTTCATGTGGCACCCTAGAAGCAGGCATAACTACTATTGTTACTTTAACTACTGCCAGACCTGAACTTCATTCTTCTCTTCATCTAGTTTGTTAGTTCCGAATAAACTCTCAGAATTGTGTGTGTGTGTGTGAGTGTGTGAGAGAGAGAGAGAGAGAGAGAGAGAGACTCTGTATGAATATATTCAGATGTGTAAATAGAATTAATCAAAGCTGAAGTACTGAGTTGTACACATCTATATGGCATAAACCAAGGTGTATAAACAGAGCAGTGGATTGCCTACAGGCAACTTCTTACCTACAATTACCAAAATTCTTTGTAGTCATGTTAATTCCAGTCCTTGAGAAAGCTCTGCAATCTGTTTTCCCTAAAGTATATATGCAGACATTTAATTGCTGCTTGACATATTGATAAGTCAGCAAATGTGCCTACAGCCTTTTGCTTTGGAAACATGTGACTAGAAATACAATGAGCCAGATTAAATGCAGTTCAACAAGTAAGCCTCACCTAACATGCTTGAAATGTTTAGGGATTTTTCAGAACAATGATCCATCTAAAGAGGATTTTTTGAAAAAAAAATATGCATGAACTGAAATTGTATGTCAAACAAATTTCAGCACTCATGTTCAAAGCATTAAAATCAGGAGGGAAATTCTGTCTTTAGTTACCAAATCCTACACGAAATGTCATATTCAAAATGAATAGCTTTTTAGTTTAATATAGACATTGCTGTTCTTAATGTGGGTTTAAAATGGAGAATGAGGATTGCAAGGGGAAACAACAACAATAAAAAACCCCTTTGCCATTAAAGGGAATTTGTGAATTATTGTTATCTGGCAGCCTTTTTTTCTTTATAGAGAAGAGGTACAAGCACCATCTAGGTAGCAAATGCTCAGCTTCATTCTGTGACAGACCTGGAGAATTTCATCTTATACATTTATATGCCAACCATTCCTGTAAACTGTAAGGCCTATTTGTGGCCTTAGACCAAAAAATCCAAACTGCCCAGGCAGTAGGAAAAAAACCCTCACATGTGCTTGTGTTTGGGATCTAGTGTGTAAATGGAAAGAGACTGGCTGAATTCCAAGGACTCAAAAGGTGATTTTAAAGAAAAAATGATCTTTAGCAGGACAAGTACAAGCCAACTGTGTAGGAGACTCAAAAGGAGCAAGGCTGCAAGAAAGGGCTTGCCAGTGTGAAGCTTGAAGGTATTTCATAGTATAGCATTTACTCCTTACAGTTAGCACCCTTGGAAAGGAAACACTAGAAAAAAGAGGAGTTTGGAGGCTTTTTACATTCCGATCAGCTTCCACGATGCAATATGTAAATTAGTATATAAACTATATGTGCTTGATTTATATTAAACATCAAATTCTTACTGGAACCTACAAAGGATTTAGAAACAACATCTGAAACACTTCTCTCCTCTGAAAGGCAGCATAATCTGCTTTGGCACCAAATAATGGATATTGTTAAAACTGTGACATGGAGGTGTTTATATTATATTACTGAAGTTCTCTGACTGGTTTCCAAATTCCATACAAGTAATCCTACTATGAATAAAGCTTATATTCTGAAATTTGCTGAGGAGTTTGAAGTGATTAAGGCATTTCCTCCTATCGCTGCAGTGTACAAAAAAAAAGAAGTTTATGTTACCACTTTGATTTATTTCTAAAGCAAGGGGTGGTGCATGTGTGCACCAGCACAAGGAAGCTACCGGTAACACAGAAAACTAAGTAGTCTCAATAAAACTGAAAGATAAGTTTGTGGCTGAAGCAGAATGATGCAAAATGATTAAAAGTCTTGAGAACATGACCTACGAAGGCTGAAAGAATTGGGTTTGTTTAGTTTGGAAAAGAGAAGACTGAGAGGGGACATGATAGTAGTTTTCAGTTATCTAAAAGGGTGTCATCAGGAGAAGAGAGAAAACTTGTTCACCTTAGCCTGTAATGATAGAACAAGAAGCAATGGGCTTAAACTGCAGCAAGGGAGATTTAGGTTGGACATTAGGAAAAAGTTCCTAACTGTCAGGGTGGTTAAACGCTGGAATAAATTGCCTAGGGAGGTTGTGGAATCTCCATCTCTAGAGATATTTAAGAGTAGGTTAGATAAATGTCTATCAGGATGGTCTAGACAGTATTTGGCCCTGCCATGAGGGCAGGGGACTGGACTCGATGACCTCTCGAGGTCCCTTCCAGCCCTACAGTCTATGAATTTATGAAAAAGGGGTTTCATCAGCTTTTTTAAAAGGTGTAATTCGTGTATAAGCCTGCATATTTCAATACTGATCTATTATAGAACCGGGATATTTTTGTTTTATGAAACTCTTTCATGTTAATATCCCCATGCACATTTTAGACTGTACATCTTAAAAGGCAGACAGTCAATAATCTAGGAAAGGACCTAGATATATACAAGTTCTTAAGGCCTAAATGTTCCTGTGTGTGTCCTTTCAGACCATAGGGGTTCCTTTTTGTCTAATGAAATTGGGCCCACTCAAAACCTCCTATAAAAATACACAAAGGAAAACTTTGCTGAACATTCCATAAGGTGAACCTGTTTAAAAACCAGACATAAATACATAAACAGGTGTATGTGCGCGTATATCTATTTCAGAAATATTCATTCAGAAATGCATGGTGCAGAGGGGTTTCTGGATCTGTGCTGGTATCACATATATGTTGCATTGGGAAAATGAGTGGGTTGGACAAACATCAAATATTAGGGCTAGACAAATTTACATTTACATGAATGATGACAAAGATATAGCCGGGCAGTCTCTCGTTACTCATTTTAATACAATACCTTCAGAAATATTGTCATGATCTCATGGGGCAAACCAATAGATAATGTAGGAGGAGAATTAAGTTGGCTAAAGATACAGACGATTTTAGTTATATATGAGATTTGAAGGTAACAGACATATATTACATAAGAGCCATGATTGCCACCCAACAGTGATACACATTAGGGCACAGATTTTTTTGGTCTCCTTACTGGAAGTTAATAATGAAGACAGGAAGTACAGCCTTGTGGTTAAGGCATTGGATTGGGTCTTGGTGACATTCCTAGCTCTGCTAAAGACTTCCTGAGTGACCTTAGGCAAGTCAAATAATTTCTTTGGGCCAAATTTTTAAAGGTATTACATCTGAAGATTGAGATAGGTGCCCAGTGAGATTTTCAAAAGTGTTTAGGCCGGCCTATCTGCATCTTCAGGTGTTGAAATACCTTTAAAACTTCTGGCCCTTTGTGCCTCAGTTATCCATCTGTAACATGGGAATATTAATACTTTTCTTCTTTTACTGCCTTGTTTGTTTAAACAGTAGAGTCTTCAGGATAAGGAACGTTTGACTGTGTGTTCTTGTATAGCACCTACATAGCCATTTCACACAGGCCCTACTGTAAGACAAGTAATAACATCAATTTTGAGGATTTTCATTTTTGTAAAGTAGGAGCGGAAGGAGAAAAGCATTAGCATTGGGCTCAGCATTTTTATATTACAGTATAAAAAGTGTTCTGCAAAACTAAGAACCACTTCCAAGCAACTGAATAGTTAATTTAGAAGGTCTGCTAATGAAGAGCAGCTACAACCAAAATTAGCCACCCAGAGCTAAGCAATGCAGCCAGAAACACATTAGGCCTCCTTTATAAGTTGTAGTGTCTAAGAGTTCAGCTCCCATCCTTAATTACTAATCCAGAAAGAAAAGAGTGCCTTTGTTTGGAGAACTGATGCCAACTATAGCAGTATTGGACCAAGTAGGCATGTTGGGCAGAGATTAAAAATGATGAAATCTCTAACAAGGTCATTATTTTTGTTCTTTTTAAGAAATCTTAATAATTTGTAACAATATTCAAAATTACCACCAGGATGTGCCTTTAGGTCCCATTCCAACAGAAACATAATAAAACTAACAATTTATCCAATATAATCATTTTCAAGGACATTTATATTGAAGCTAGAAGCCACACAGCATCCCATTTACAGATCATTTTTTCACTTGCACGCCAAAAAAATCCCCATTCATCACTTTGCAGGATCTAGCTGAGGAGAGGACGGTTTTGTAGCTGATGCTAGGACAGTGGTTAGTAGATATGAGTTCTACCTTGAATCTGCCACAGCCTTCCTGTGCGAACTTTCACTTGGGCTCTCAGGAGAGAATTGGCATCTACTGTAACCAGTTGAACTGCTTTTCAAGGTTTAATCTCTGGTGACTTAAAAAAGTCTTACAAGAGGGTGAATATTCAGAATATAGTTTGGAATTTTTCATTTGTGTCTCATATTTAGTTGCCACTGAGTTTTAATAACTACCCCCGATGACTACAATTAGCAAGCCACAGTAATGGTTTGGATTTATCATAAAACAAAAACTAAGAAATTCAAAATTAAGGGTCCAAGGTGCTGAGCAGTGTCAATCAGAACTGACAGTGCTCAAAGATTTCTGGTCCAACCTTTTAACTCATCACAGCTTCCCCCAGGCATTGTAGAATATTAGAACAACCTACAACCTTGCATATTGTGAACCAGATTTTCAACAAGCTTCCTTAACTTGTGATTGCAATATTTTTGGTAGGCATCTATTTTCATATGACCTGTGTTTGTGCACAGAAATAAGTAATTGTCTTTACAAATGCTGATTTATGCACGAAGAGCTTACAATAGCTGCTCACTGCAACTTGTTCAGAATGCAGAAGCATATTTGTTGCTGATCAGAGCAACCATCTTTATATCAGACATGTCTTCTTTACCCTGGCTGCCTATACGTTACACTGTGGGGTCTCAAAGTCCTAAAAGGCAGAGGCTCTGACTATGTTCAAGAGCTACTACTTGAGTCTCATGTTTATAACTACTCAGACGCTACTTGCTTTAAGGATATCCTGTCTCAAGGCCATCCTGTCCCAAACCAGCCAGTGACCATGCCTGAGATGTTTGGTGATTCCAAGCTTTTCTCCATTAGCCATCTAGTAATCCCACCTTAAATCATCGCATTATGACTCCTTTGTCCTAACAAAGATTTTTTTTTTTTTTAGTATGGTGCCTGTTGGCTCCATATTTATTACTGTATTTCACTATTCTGCAAACATGAGACAGTTATCATACAACTCTCAATCACCCCTACATGGGGAGTTAGGACTAGAACCTTAATAGTTCAGCTCCCCAAACATACTGCTGAGCTACAGTAAACTACTGGCAAAGTTAACCAGACTTTGACCCTCTGTGTTGACTAGCTACTAGAGCACAATCACAAGAGAACAGAGTAAATAAAGTTTTAGTTTGGTAGCCAAACTGAAAAAATAAAAATGGTTTCAAATTGCCAATATGACAATTTTTTATTTCTTTCTGGCAGAAATGAAATTTCATTTTGGGTCAAACAGCGTGTTTTTTTCCAACTTGAAACAAAACGCTTTGTTTAGTTTTTGGGTAATTAGCCTTTTGTTGTTGTTTCATTTAGACATTGCAACTAGATTTAACAGTTTCAAAAAGAATAATCGGAGCCAGGGCCGGCACTACCATTTAGGCGACCTAGGCAATGTCCTAGGGCGCTAGAATTGGGAGGGGCGCTATTTTGCCAGGGAGGCGGCATGCGAGTCCGGTGGACCTACCGCAGTCATGCCGGCGGACGGTCCGCTGCTGGAAAGGCTCTGGTGGAGCTGCTGCAGTCATTTCGGTGGACAGTGCACTGGTCTAAAGGCTCCGGCGGACCTACCGCAGTCATGCCTGCAGCAGGTCCGCCGGAGCCTTTAGACCAGTGGACCGCTCGCCAGCATCACTGCGGCAGCTCCACCGGAGCCTTTCCAGCAGCAGACCGTCCACGAGTATGACTGCGGTAGGTCTACTGGACCCATGGGGGGCGGCGAAATGGCCGTCCGCCTAGGGCGTCAGAAACCCTGGCGCCGCTCCTGATCGGAGTGCTTCATTTTGAAAGTGTCAAAGTGAAACACTGTAACTTTTTTAGAAATTCCTTTCCCTCCGTTTTTATTTAGCAGAAGCTATTCACCTAATTTAAGTTGATTTCATGGACAGTTTCAGTAAACCGTCAACTGCATTTTTTCATGAATAAACTATTTTCTAAATAAAATAATAATCACCATCCACACAGCTCTTCTTCCCACACACACAAAGCCACTACACTACATTAAACCTCACATTACATCCACCACTTTTTCTGCATTCCACTCTCTTCCTCCTCCAAATGTGTTCTCTTTTATTCTAAGAAAATGGGTTACATTCAAAAATTTTCACGGTTATGGTCATATTTCAACATGTGGAAGTGGGTATATTTTTCATCAATAAAATTATTACAAATATTTTTATTTTTTCCAAAGGAAAAAAAAATGACATTTCATCACCATTTCAGGAAATCTCTGCTAATCTGAATAAATAGCCTAAGATAAAAATAAAACAAACATCTTAGTTTCAAAACACAAAAATGTAATAAGATTTCAGTGCTTCTGTTTAGAAACCCAGAAATGTTAGTGCATTATAAATGTATGATTATTTTATACCATTTTGATTCATCATTATGAGGTAAAGGTAATGTGCTCCATACAAATAAACAGGCCAGAAGTTGTCTTATGTTCAGGTTAAAAGGAGCACTGGGAGCCTGTATTTCAAGCCAAGTCAAAACTGGCTTCATTCTTAAGTTTACTTTATTTATAGAAATATTCAGTGCATGACCCTCCTCGATCAGGGAGTCTTGGCTCTCAATCTTTGTAAGTTTCATGAGAAAAGTTATAAAAACTTCTCTGATATTTATTAGCACCAGCACGGGTTCAATAACACAGGACTCTGCTGAGCTGCGTGGTGCTATCGCATGTCTGAGCTTTGCATTAAACAAGAAACGAAAAGAAATGAAAAAAATATATAATACAAAAGAAAGTAAACTATTTACTCGCCCCACCTCCAGAACTTGCCTTTATCTTTTTATATTAACCTTTAAAGTTCACACGTTTGAGTGTGTTGGGTGGATGGAACCATCTGGAATTACATCCTATATGCAGAATGTTGCAAAATTGCTGTGGCCATATGAAGTACCTGGGGGAAAGGGCAAAAAGGGGATATTAACACTTAGAGCTGGTTTTAGCTCTCTATTGCACAGAGTCTGGGTATTAAATTCTCCCTTTTTTGGTTGTTAGAATAACTGGAATGTTTGTTTGTATGGAGTTTCATCCCCTACCTCTCATTTAGCAGGGTTCAGTAGCTGGGCTACTGACTTGGAACCCAGGAGACTTAGATCCTATTCAAAGCTCTGCCACTTACCTGCCTCAGTTTCCCCTCATGGCTTTTGTCTGTCTTATTTATACATAGTGTAAGTTATCTGGGGCACCAATGCTCCCACTATGTGGAAGTATAGTGTTGAGTGCATATGGGGCTCGGGTCATGGTTCAGGCTTCTAAGCACTATCATAAGACAATAATTTATCAGAAGAGGAAAGAGTATTTACTTTCCTGCTTTACTGGGTTTCACAAAACAGCAATCTTCATTGGTTTTCTCAGACGTTAGTCTGTGCAATTGTATAAGCAATTGCTTAAATGAACTGCTGATGTGGCTACAGGCTTAGCTCTTTGTACAGTGTGTTCTCTCAGTTGACAGTGTATTGTACTAATGTTTACTGCTCTCCAAAAAGTTTTACATGCTGGTGCAAGTTCTACTTTGCATTTCGCTTCTAATGAATGGCCTTTGAAAACAGTACAATGTACACGATGAATGAGAACATATTGGAACAGATTTCAAGGATTCTGGGAACAAGGCAAATATTTGCTTTGTAGAGGAAGATCAAGAATTCCTGCCTAAGGTCATCTCCCCCCCCCTTTTTTTTTTTTCATGTGTGGTTACAACCTTTGACTAGTCTTCTCAGAGCAGCTATTTATGGATCCAATTCATGACAGCCCACCTGGTGTTGCTCCATTTTAAAATATTAGTACAGTACATTATACTGTTTGAGAAATATTTTTAGTAACACACTCTAAGATAAGATAAGGATGTCAAATGCTATAGTGTAGAGTTGATAGATGAAAGGGTAAGGAGGGAAATTTTCGTGCCATATGCAGCAATGCATAATAGGCAAGGTGACACTGGGAAAGTGTGTTATATTCCTAGCTTAGATTCATCCTGTTGCCTTCAGCAACTCTCACAATTTTTCAGTGATTCAGTCTCCCAGCTGCAAAAAAAAGGAATATGCTACTTACCCACTTTGTAGATTTAGATCTAGGGATACAAAAGCCCTATATTCAGTAAGAGCTTAGTAAGTATTATTATTGGAGGTAGAGGTGAAGTATGTTCTACATTAAAACATCAGGTCCTGGATCCTATGGGAGGCCGGTTGTTGGATGAGAGGAATCCAATGATTTGACATAAGTATGGGGACTATGCTGCATTGAGGGAAGAGATTAGTTGAACGGGGATATACATTGCTCCATGGAGAGTACCAGAACACTGTAATACAGCATAGGACAGTTATCTTTTCCTCACAACCCCTTCCTGGAGGTCTCAGGAAGTAGCCATGCATCAGGAAAACAGTTGAAGGGGGATTGGGAGTAACCAAAAGCATAAGGTCTCTGCAAGATGGCTTTGGGATTCCACAGATCTCTGTGGTTTCAAGCTGCACTGAGAGAACAATCAGTGAGTAACCACAAGAGGAACTTTGTAGAGATTAGCCCCCCCACCAAAGACTTTTTCCATGGGGGCATGTGAGCCATCTCAATACATGTGTCTGTGTCATTTCCCTCGGACAGTTCTCTTTAAATGCACCCATAAATCTGAGAAGAAGTGGGTCCATACAATTCAATATCCTGTTTGAAAAAATCCCTCTCTAATATAACACATGCATTTATCTATTCCAGGAATCAATTAGACAGTTTAATAGGGGATTTATTTGTTATGACAGTCAACCTAGTTTATCGTTTCTAGCTAGATGAATTCCTGTTACTTTGGCAGGCGATGCATGTCATTCACTGACTGGTCGGAACTTTATCTCATTCACCATTTAGATGAATTCATTTCAGTCTGAGCTCTAAAAGATGAGCTATGTGAAGAGACTTCCACACCCCTGAGGCAGATGGTTTTACTCTGTGTGGGCAGGCGCCAGGCCAGATAAGCTGTATATAAAGATTTTTCTTCAGTGTTTGCTTTTACCACACTTCATAAGAATTTGCAGTTTCTTGAAGGGGAGCAGATTCTCAAGCCCAGTTACAGCCCCATCCAGGTAGTGTAAAGGGGCCCCCAATCCAGTCACAAATCACCAGCAGAGAATTCCCCTGGTGGTGAGGAAGTCTCCAGAGTATTACTGTGCTGAGCTGGTGCCAGAACCTGCACCTCTGCCACTACTTCTTGATGTAGGGAGGTGCGGTGGAGCTCAGCTACACTGTATAGACCCTACTCAGGCAGAGCACTGATACATTAAGGAAACTACAGTAGTGCTGTACCTTAGTGCTGCCCGGCTGCAAGGCTAACTAAGTGGCATCAGGGATGGGCCTGGCTTTCAGTATCAGGGAGCTGGAACTGACCTAAATCCACACTCTTTCATCTACATAGAGCAGAGCTCTACCCTTCTTAATGTAAATGTGCCTTTTAGGGGAAAATAAAATCTGCCAAAAAAAGTGTGCATGTACACACACACAAAACCCACCCACACCACTAACCAACAAAAAGTCACATTTCCTCCTTCCCCAATACAGTCTATATACTGCTGCTCTCAGAAACCCAAAGTAAGGAACTGAAACATTACACATGACTTTGCTAAAGCAATTACTCTTTTATTCAGCTATTCAGAATAGCTGTTCCGGAAACCACATCCTCACACCACACTCTCACCCGTATCATCAACCATTCAGAAAGAATGGAGTCATGCACAAAGAAGAGAATACACTTTAAGTAAATATATAGTCACTGTACTAGATGTCCATCCAGTTCCTCCAGCTTGAACAAATACTGACAAAAAAAAGCCTTCTCTATTCCTCACCCTTGCTTTTAAGTAAAGTATCTGAGTATGTATCTTTTTCTTCCAGTCCTGTCCCAGTTTACACATGTATTCAGAGCTATGGATCCTAATTTTGTTCACACTCATGTAATTTCCACTGAAGTCACTGGGAGCTGTGCAGGTGCATCTGTGGGAACATCTGAGCCCATAAAATCAGTCACAAACTCCACATTCTGAATGATAGACAGGCCCAATTCTCTACTTTCTTTCACTGATGTGAACAAGAAATAACGCCACTAAGTTGCACTTCTGTAAGTGAAAAATGAGACCCAATTTCTGTATAACAAGAAATGGTGTTGTTTGGAAGATAAAATACAAATCTCACTTCCTACCTTTTGTAGCGATGGGACAAGAAGCCTCTGGTTTTGTCATCCTTGTCTCTTTATTCTGCAAAGAAGATGAATAAAAATCAGCATGGATATTTGGAATGAGGTTTCATGTTCCCTTGCTTTTGTCAGAGGTTATTCTCTGTTCTGTGAGCATACTCAATCTCCTAATGAAATAAGCTACCCATTATTCTTTTCTGATAATCAAAAAACCCTCTAACAATGCATTCTGTGATCAACAAAAACAATGAGGGGGAATTATTGTTTATGCACAATTATGCTATTTCAGAAAATGTAACTACTATATTGAATAATTACTCCTTAAGGGGAAAAAAAGACAAATAGCCTTTCCACAACCCAAGTGGTTCAACAGAAATGTGCAGAAGATAGTAGCATGCCACCTGTCTCCTCTTAGTCAATAGGATGTGGTGGGGGCTTTAGCTAACCCCTGCTCTGACTCATCTACTTCTGTTCCAGATACTGATATTGATTTTTGAGGACCCTCATCTGAGCATCTTCAAGGCAGTTAAGATCTCTCTGCATCTTTTTAAATCTCCTAGTGGTAATAATAATGATGTTTTGATATTAATTAGAGCAATGTGAAAATTCATTTCCTTGTAATTTTCACAAAAATATTTACACATTTCATCGACACTAGACCAAATTTCAGTCTTAATCTCTCTGTAATGGGAGAAGCCAAGACAGTGGACCTGGACATTCACAATCCATTTACAAGTCCAAACTTCCCCAGATTTGGGGCCTTTGGATTTGGGCCAGCATACAGATAAGGTTACAGCTGCAAACCTGGTGCCAGATCTTTAACTGTGTCCACGGAGCACTCAGCTGAATGTGTGAGAGGGTGCAAAAGGGGCTTTAAAGTAACTCGGCATTCTCCTAACCTTAGGCTGCTCTGGATCATGCTGGGAGACCAGCACAGTGCAGAGCAGCCAAAGAGAGACCGTTGATCAAAGAAACTAGGGAAGTTGATGTTACACCCAGGCATAAAACCAAACAAGAGGGCCCCTGGACATCTAAGGACGCTAAATATTGCGAGAGTTCCCTTGCCACAGTCCTCTCAATCTTTTCCAAGATGAAGTGATTATAAACAGAGGAATAATTTGTGAGATTAACAGCTACAAGAAATGGTTTCCTGACCAAAGGTCTGACAGGCACTTCTTTAAGCGACATTAGCATCTAGCCCACTCACCAGGTCACAATGACAGTCTCCTTCGATAACTGGACCAACACTTATTCAATTGATTTTACCAGCTGAATAAGGCCATGGTCCAAATTGCAGGTCTGAGCCCAAAGCTACATTACAAACCACAGTAGATAGGGAAGACTTTGCTTTTGCCCTTCTCAGATCTAACTTCAAAATCAATGGGACTCCACCCCAGAAGTCAACGATCAGGTATGAACCCACACAGTCTGAACCAGGGCCGGCTCCAGGGGTTTGGCCACCCCAAGCAGCCAGGAAAAAAAAAGAAGCCGCGATCACGATCTGCAGCAATTCAGCGGGAGGTCCTTCGCTCCCAGTGGGAGTGAGGGACCCTCCGCCGAATTGCCTTTGAATACGTGAAGGTGCCACCCCTCCCCGGAGTTGCCGCCCCAAGCACCTGCTTGATAAGCTGGTGCCTGGAGCCGGCCCTGGTCTGAACACATAATTGTATATTTAAAAGGCATTGAGAATCAAGACTAAGTTTACTCCCAAGCTTATTTCAGCCAGATCCTACTGTGTCCTTACTTAAGCAAAACTCCTACTGAAGTCAATGATATTTTGCCCGAGTAAGGGATGAGGCCTCAGATCTGAAGTTTCACAAGTGGAATGCTTATTGCATTTGAACTCTGGAACATAACTGCGGGGTTTGGCCCAGTGTATTTATTGCCCATTTTTAGAAATACTGAAGTCAATGGGCATTTGGTTAGTGACTTCAATAGGAACAGGGTTGGGTCCATTAGATTTATCCTGTTACATAGGCCATCATGCCCCCTTTCCCAAACAGCACTGTGCTCAGTCATACTGTCATTAGCAAGATCTCCTCCCTTCTGCTACAGATTCTAAACTAGGAAAATCCCAGAGGATGCCCCAGGCCCAGGCTAGACTAAAGCTGGGGTGTCAAACCCATTCAGCAGGGAGGGCTGAAATCCCATTTTTTAATTAGGGTCTAGGGACCAACGTAAAAAATCAGGACTCTATAGTCTCCACAGTGGATTTCACGCAAATGTCAATAGGAGGTTTGCTCAGCAGAATCTGGCCTTTATGTAGTAACTGAACTTTTAATTGTTTGTTCAGTACCTAATCACCGCATCTGTGGGCAAATAGCTCACATTTCGCATCAGCACTATTTCTTCCCTATCCTCCTTTCTCTGTTTCTTTCCCTTTTCCTTGACCTTGGAACCTTCTGCTTTCTCCTTTCTGCAGTTCCCACCCCACACCCCACTTCCATCCATGGGCTCCACTACCAATTCCTTCCTAATTCTATCCTTAAAATAAGCAATGAAACAGTTAATTGCTACAGTGATTTAAAATGCCTTTAGGCTTTAGTGTCAACAGCCCAATGACATTGAAAATGGTGGGTGGGGAAGTTTATACTTCTCACCATCACTGTTTCAACCTGTCTGCAGACTGAGGCAAATGTATTTTTACATTTGTGGCACATACATAAATTTTGTTTGTTTGATTTTAACCCTGCAGTCATGATGGCTAGAAAGTTCCTTTTCTTCAGTAGATTTTACATACTCTGAATATGCCCCACAGGCCATGTAAACATTTCGTTCAGGCCAGACCCATTCCTCAGGCTGAATATTTGTCAATTCTGAGTTAACAAATATTTTCAATTTTTAAGATAAATTTAAAAGCTTTTCATTAGAGAAAAAAGAAGATGAAGAAGTAAAAGTTATCCCTTGGGCTGAGACTTTCTATGGCAAGTTTCAACCAGGAGGAGAATTATAGGCCAAGTTATAAATCCCAGGAGGGTGGGGAAGGTTTATAATGGAAGTGCTGGCACAAAGCTTATTGTGGCATTGCAAACACATTGTTAGAATAACAGTATCAGTTGAATGGGAAACCACAGCTTCTGAAGTTAAGTCAAGAGATTTGATTTTACTTTCATGTGAGGACTTGCTGATATGCTTAAGTAAAAAGAAATAAACAGAAAGACCCTTTTCACATTTCTTATTAATATCTTTCTTATCTTGAATTTCTACATGCCAAATGAGAAATAGCAACACGCCTTAGAAGCTCCATTAAAAACGACCTACAGGATAAGTGTCTTATTAGGGTAGCTTGTCTAGACACATCTGTTCTTATCCCAGTGGCTGATCACATGACACTTTGGGGCTGCAATAAAAGGAATTTTATTGTAAAATACGGTTTTCTTTTTATTCTAACGCACATTATGGTGCTTGGATTTATTAGGTGTTTGTATTAAATCCATTTGACAGTAGTAGTTTAGTTTCTGCAAAATTTCAGCTCAGTTTTGCAGCTGCCAGAGGTCACAGTGCAGGGATACATTGCAGTCTCAACAGGAGAGAGGGAATTTGTTGGTTGGAAGATGTACAGGTATTTGTAGTATTCCTCCAGGCTATAGCAATGGTCTTTAATGGATGAGAGTTCATGGAAGGTCATTTTACTTCTGCAAACTGTAAAACTGTGCTGTTTTTCTGCCATGGTAGCTTTGAAAGAGCTTGGGAGGCCTGTAGTCATCATGACAGCCTGTTTCTGGGGAAGTCTAAAATAAACTGCATGATGAAATCTCATTTGGTAGGAAATTTCAAAGGTACACTGTCAAGGCTAACAGGGCCCAATTTTCACCTCCGCGTTTAAAGCTGTATTTTGTTCTGTCGTATAAATGATTTACTGAAGATTTTGATGTTGACTGTAGAGCACTAGGCAAAAGCTAGATGGTAATTCAAGAAAAACACACTCTAAGACATCTTTAAATTGTGTATTGTAAATTGTTGTACAGCTTTTATAATTTATCACTGGTATAGTGTAGCCTCTGCATTGTATTATCCAAGATTGTATTTGATTCATTGTATCGCCCTCTGTAAGAAATGTGCTATTTCTAGAAAATTTTACAGTCTCTCACTTGTACCAGTAAGAGTAACCACTGAAGTAACCCCATTCTTCTTAGCACATGCACAACGTGCCTCAGGTGGCATGTGACCAGGATTAATCACCCAATTTGGTCCTCTGGTTCCCCAGGGCAGGTATTGACGGGGAGTGCGATGTGATCCATGCCCCCAAGTAACTCCACTGAAGCCAACAGACTTGTGCTAATGTGAAACTGGTTAATCTAAGAGCAGAATCAGGTTTTTAATTTACAGAATACTATTTAAAATTGCTTTTAGTGCGTCTTTACATTCTCCTGTGATAATGAAGGTACCAACCTTCCAAAATAAGGACTGATGCAGTATGACAGTTCCTAGGCCATATGAGAGGTATAAATAACCGAGGTATAAATGACTGCAGTCATTTGTTAATGAATCCCAAAGTTACATTATTTTCCCAGTCTGGTTTGTTCCTACTTGCTAAGAGAAGACTGAAATGAGCAAAGGACCTTCTTTTCAAGGGCCTTACCTAAAGCCCATTGAAGCCAACAGGAAACATTGCAATGACATCGACAGGTTTTGGATCAGACCCCATGAGCTTAACAGCAAGAATCAAGTCAATATCAATATTTTGTTAATTCTCCAAGATAAAGACAGAGGATAGCAACAGAGGAGGGCAAATGGATGTGCAAAATGTATGGCTTTGCAGGCAAAACACACGCAGGATTCTGATTATGTTGCTGCTTGGATGCCAGTGGGGTCTGAATACTACTGCAGCCCTCCCTTTGGAGAGTGAGGAATAGGAAAACAAAATACCCAGGAAACATTTTAAAAGAAAAACATACATTTAAACAATGTCAATCCTAAGAACACCTCTTTCAATAAAAGCCAAGAGCCACCTTTCTACTACAAATGACTGGATTTCATAGCCTTCCTCTTCTTTTGA
The DNA here is from genome assembly GCF_025201925.1 of Gopherus flavomarginatus. Taxonomy (NCBI): domain Eukaryota; kingdom Metazoa; phylum Chordata; order Testudines; family Testudinidae; genus Gopherus; species Gopherus flavomarginatus. The sequence continues at coordinate 42,066,880 of NC_066620.1, forward strand.
ACAAAGTCTCTTACTGTCGCTTTGACTGAATGAAAAATGCACTGGGCACCAGCTATATGGATAAGAATAGGAGGAAGACCTCTCACTGCACCAGCTAAGGAGGAGGGAGAGCTGGGGGAAGTGGTACTTACCCAAGCCAGGAGGACCACAGGAACCACCCTTCTACTCCCTGTTCTCAGCCCCACATCCATTACTTTATTCCTAGTGTTCAATTTTGGTTTCCACATGAAGGAAAAGCATCCATTTTTGTGCCCACAAAATTAAGGGCAGTTGGAGCTCAGAACGTCATTGACACCAACAGAACATAATTAGACATGCTCCTTTTGCTTACTTTCCCCACTCCAACTAAAGCCCTGACGCCACTGCATCAGCCAAGTTACGTGGCTGTGCATGGGGAAATTCTATAGGGGCTGGGAGTGGAAGGAATCTTTTCTCTCTCTCGCAGCACTAAGGAATGGCAATAGAGCAGCGGCACTATCCTTACTGAAATCCCCAGCATGGCAGATTCTGGCTCCTCAGCAGCCCTCCATGGAGAACAAATGGTAGGTCTGCATGGTCATTCTCTGCCTTTCAACTCCCCTTTGTTTCCCAACAAACTGGGCCACACGGAGGCCTGGCAAGCACAGCCATAGTGCAAAAAAGCCTGTGCAGAAGCCCTGTGTAAACTTCTTGCATCCTTCCCCTTCCACACAGTAGCATCACATATGGTCCATTCCAACTGGCTCCTGAGAAGGAGGCAGGGAGGTGTCCAGCACCAAAGATGATTGAAGTGCAGTGGAATGATATTCTACATGAGCCACCACTTTTTGGTGTATGCAGCTATATAACTACAATGACTGTTTTCTGTGAGGTGCACCTTTAAAGTTCTAGGAGTCTTCCAGAGGCAGCTGCCACTTGGCACCCAGCTCAGATACAGCCTGTTAGAAGTGATGCACAGTGTCCTTTCCCATGCTGGCTTTACTTTTGTTTTTTATTTTCCCTTAAGTATGGTATTTGGACAAAAAATATATGGTTACTCTTCGTATATGGAAAAAATAGCACAACTTATTCTCTTCCAAAGAGAGCAAGCCAAGGAATGAAACAGTTCAGGGATTGAAAGAGGGTGCACTTGGCCTGCTGTCATATAAGAAAGAGAAGGTCATAGTGATGAAAATGTTGTGGTGATGCCAGAATATCTCATATTTTTAAATCATGAACCCTATGGCCACAAGACGGGACATGAGAGAGGACTGTAGGAAACAATAAAAGTGTAGAGAATCAAGAGCAAAATAACTTTGTGATTGTGTGAGAAATAAGCCCAAATATACACTACTATGCTATGAGGTTAGGAGACTGACTAAGAGAGAAGAAATAAGACAACTCAAAAGGAGAAAGGACTGAATCCCAGAAAAGAATTATATACTTGGGGTGAAAGAAAGTGGTTATTCTATTTCTATATCAACCGCTTGTACATCCAAAACATTTATAGCACACAAATGGCCTTTTGGGGAACTTTTAAAATCTACTGCATTTTTTCCATCTTTCAGAAACCTTGGAAACTGATCACTGGAAAGCAGGTGGTGTTCCTTAGGAAAGAAGTCTGACACACAGACCTGGTGGCCAGGGTCTCCTCAAAACAATAGCACAATTTATTGTCAACTTCATGATATCCTTTACTTCATGTTTTTAAAGATTTAATAAATTCTCTTTCTCCTCTAGCATGAACCAACATCAGTCCTCCTTGTAATTGTCAACTACCTTCAATGCCTTCATTTACATCTGGATGCTTTGGGTCCTTTGTCTTGAGCATTGAAAGGATGCTGTAAAAATATTTCCACTTCCAGGACAATATTCTCTTTAAAGAAACCTGCATGGTATCCAAATCTTTTTCAACAGAAAAGATCAGATTGGAATGCACTCCATAAATTTATTGTCACAACAGGAACAAGAAATGATGCATTCTATTTACTATAGAAAATGAAACTCTGGAAAGTTATTTTCAAAAGCTGGTATATAGAGAATGTCTTTGATCATCTAAACTACAGATTGCATTACTTTGTAACATATTGATATTATAGGCAGAGCTGGTAGCACTGCGTGTAGTTAAGGTTGCCCAACATGGCTCATTTTAAGGTCCTATTTTCAATTGCTTATAACTTTGCCAAACTAACTAGTCAAGATGATTTTTTTCAGTGTCAGGCAGATCTCATAATAGCTCATAATTATATATGTACTGGCAATTAACTGAATTTAGACAAAGCATCACTAAAATGAAATAGGTTTTGGAGAGAAGGCTGTAATGGGCTCCCTGACAATAGACCACAGGCCTCACTGTACTGATCAAGTCTCAGCTACAACTGATCAAATGGCTTTTTGCGTATTCTTTCTGCAGAGGTATTTTTTTTCCAGGTACTGTGTGCACAGAGCAGTTTTTACTCCAGGATACAATACAAGCCACTGGCGCCACCTTCTCATTCTCCCTTGTATCATCCAAGCTGGGCACCAGGTAGTGGCAATCTTGGGAATCAGTTTCACCACTGGTTGAGGCAGGTGTGACTCCAGGTACTTTAATGAAGCAGTACCTGTGGTGAATTGGGTCCAGGGATTCTCTGGGGCAGGTTGGACACTGCAAATACTACAGGCACAATTCTGCGACTCTTATATTTTGTGGCATTTACTCACATACAGTAGTCTCATTGAAAGCTCTGGTAAGGACGCCTGACTGGAGGACTATTGGCCTGATCCTGTGCTCATTGAATTCAGAGACAAAGCCCCCAATGGCTTCAGTGGTGTGACATTCAAGTCTACAGGAACAAACAACGGCAGGGCCTTTGTTTAACCAGGATCATATATTTCCATAATAGCATCTCACACACCCTGGCTGGGGAATTTTCAAACGAATAAATTGCAGCTATGACACTAGTAAGATTATATGTAAAGGGGACGCTAGTCCCTTCACCTGTGACTACACTGGCCATTGCACCACGTCTAGAAGGTGGTCACGCCTGTAGTTACCATGTACACACTTGAGGAGCAGCATAAGTCATGGACATACTCCATATAACTCATTGCAAAACTGGCTCTTGAAATATCTCCCTGATACCAGCAAAATATACAGTAATCTGTTATTGATCTCAGAATAAAAATGTGCTCCTCTAGCCACAGATGGAAACCTTCAGGAGTAAAAGTGGCATCTACTTCGCAAATTGCTTTCGAATGCAGTTTGAGGGAAGTGTGGGAGAAAGAACGGACGTGCACAATGGCAGGAATACCTGTCATGTACTAGCTGAAGTTGACGTTGAGATGCAAGACAGAAGGGAATGCATCTTCAAAAAAGTAGTCTGGGCAGTAGAGGAAAGATGTGTGCTATTGGGTACTGAAGAATGCATAGTGACGTGAGAGGGATACATTTCATTGGAGATTCAAATTGTAGGTTTGTTTGGGGGGTTTATGGGCTTTTTTACTCCCTTGCAAACTTCTTGTGTTCCTTGCTGGGATCCTGCAGAGAGGAAAGGAGAGCAGAGTATGGAAATGCTTTCTAGTAAGACTTTGAATACATTCATTTTGGGGACATATTAATTTTGCTTCTCTTTCCTGAAAAAGTAAATAAGCACTGTCTTTGTGACAAAACTTGATGATTAACATATAGTGAAGTAATACTGCAGTGGTGGACCAGGTACTTATTTTTCTGCTTTATACTCTTCCTATATTCATGTTCAATTTTTGAAAATGTAATCAAAGATTAATTTTTAAAAAATGAAATAATGGGAATGTTCTTCCACTGTGGGTGGTGCTTCTTCAGGGAAGGTGAACATGAGTTCTGTCTGTAGTACAATTGCTGCTACAAAAGTGGTTCTTTCAAATATTCACTTTTGACTCAGATCCCCAGTTCCTAACTGTGACACACTCTAGTTGAATTCAGAAGGAGTCATGAACAGTAGAGAGACTGAAGGAAAATGTATGTAATGCTACTTCTCCTTCAGTCATCACCTTGACGCTTCTCATTGCAAAAGTTACGTCAGAAGAGGGTAAAGCATTGTTTGCTGGCTAACTGCAGAGTGGTGCCATTTCTGCGTTGTGCCAGTGGTTCATACATCTGAACACTGAGAGCTTCCACACCCCTCCTTATTGTATCACAGAGAAAGGGGAAATCTATCTTAGTCAGATCCCGGGAGTGTGTACATTAATGTAGTTATTAATGGCATTACCATGTTATCTGAGTGTGCTTTATATATGGTGTAGATTACGAGCAATAACGTTTTTCAAGCAAAACCCCAGGAATCCACATAACACCATGGCTTTCCAGATGAGAGGTGATAAGTGTTTCCTTTGGAGCTGGCATTTAGTAAAAAGCTTGCACAAAGAGGTGCCTCTTACACTATTTCTGACTGTTTTCAGTCTCAGGCTGACATGTATTTCTCACAGGAGTGAATTCCAGAAACCAGGACCTGCTACCAAGAAAGTGCTGACCCTAATTCTCTAAAGTCACTTCTCTGGGACGGTTAGCTTAAGCATTTCAGGTGAGTGCAGCTTGTGTAGCTGGTCACAGGTAGCCTTGGTGATTAAGATGAAGAGGACATTAGTCTTGGTGATGGTTTCTCCTGCAAGAGCCAAACCACTGCATTTTCAGAGGATTGCTGACAACTTACTCTCCCTTAGGGAGGCATTCACGCTCCATATCAGCAATGGACAGAGGCATTCCACACTGGCTTTCACCAGCCAGGAGGGGCGGAGATTCAAGATGATGAGTTGATCTGCCCCAGTGCCACTGACCATTCAGTTGGAACACTGGATGCCAGTCCAGGAAGACAGTGGGAGTTTTTTTTCTTCTTTTTCTTGGATGCCTTAGTAATTAAGAAACAGAAACAATAATCATTGTATGTGAGACAATTTGAGAGACAGTGCAATTCCTTGTTAATGCAGCTGTGGCAGCTCTGGAGCAGAAAGGGAAGCTGCAGGCAGGAAAGGGTCACTAGTTGTGCATAGATGTAAGTTCCTATCCTTTGTCAGTTGTGCTGACACAACATTGGTGTAAGGGCAACTAATCATTGTGACTAAATTAAAGAAGCTACCCTTGCTCCTAGTTTCACATTCTTCCAGGTGTCATACAGTATCTGCCCTAGCTTGGAAGTCCCCTACAACAGTAAGGAGCAGCACAGAGATGCCTTCTATAGCCCTGTGCTGCCACTCCACCCACTTGCAGCATCCCGGTGTAGATGTATGCTGGGGGCAGGAGGGGAAGTGGCCAGGGTGCAGAGTGAAACAGCAACTCTCAGCCACAAAACAGCCAAAAGAGGACCTGTTAGGACGATGCCATACATTAGAGCAACCTCTAAGGTTACTCTAAGGGGCATATTTTCAAAAAAGCTTAGCACTCAGTTTGTAGCCAATCATTGGGCTCTTTTGAAAATCTGATCCTAATTGTAGGCCCTGAAGTCTTCTGAAAATTCCAATCTAACATATACTGGAGGTCAGATCAGCCCCCAGCACAAGCAGAATCCAGGTGACAATAGGTGACTTAAAACTCTCTTGGCCTGCACCTCCTGTGCTCTACCTCTCAGGCGGCACAGAATCTAACTCCAGGAGTAGCTCTGTTAAAGTCAATAAATTACATTAGTGTAAGGTGAGAATGAGGTCCCACATGAAATGAATCAACCCTGATTGTGGCACTCAGATCATAGGTCATGTTTCATTGCTATCTGTCTGAATGTAGCACAGCACAAAGCTAGGCAGCAGGAATGATTCACTATGCTTGATATGATGGTTAAATTTAAAGATGACGACATGTTTTGGGGTTGAGTACCTGCGGTCACCTGGGACAAAGGAACGTCTGATCCAGTTGTTTGCAGTGGAGTCAGAAAAGTGAATCAGAAGCTGTGATTTGCTGACTATTTGACTACATTCCTGTGACTCTGCACATGGCTTACCCACCAAGAAAAACTGAGATAAATTCCAATTGTTAAAATCAATCCAAGGAGTTTGCAGTGCAATAAAGGGTAAAAATACTTAATTACTTCAAAGCAGCAGCACAAAGCACCAGTTTCAGGATTTTTTTTTAAATCAGCTAGAGTCTGAGGGTCTCTTTTTTCATATACATAAATCTCAGTGACATGAATAGGAGAATGGCTCCCTAGATGTACATGTAAATCTCCCTGGAACAATCATAAAGCCAACACACACAACATATAACAAGTGATCTACTTTATAAACACTGGAGCACAGCTAATAAAAAGTTCTGGCAAGAAATATTTCCCTTGCTGGCACTATGCTGAATCAGCTCGTTGTTTATTGTTTCATAGTTATTGCAGATATAGCTGGAAGACAATGCAAAAGTTTTCTACATTAACGTGCTCTTTTTCCCCTCTCTCATTTTAAAAGCTGTAAATTTAAATAAGCCAATATGAAGTGGAATGGTAGCGGATACAGCCATCAGAGCTGCAATGAGATGTTCACCAGAGACTTGGATGTTGGCAAACAAAGCCCTATACTCTCAACATCTGGCTCATCTTGCTCCTTTGAGTTTGGCTGAGTATCCGTCTGCATCATCTGGACATGAGTGAGAAAAAGAGGCTTGTGTTTCTTATATCATTTCTGAGTGGTCTGGTCTTGTCTTGTACTTAAGCAGACAGTTTAAAAATGGTATAATGGAAAATAGCAGTCATTTTACATTGGAGGAATTTTGACTTTATGAAGAGCTCTGTGAGCCAAAGCAAAAACAGGAACTGGAGAATCGGATTTTGGAACTTGGAGGTGGAAGGCAAAGGAAGATAAGTGTCAAGTATCAGAGGGGTAGCCGTGTTAGTCTGGATCTGTAAAAGCAGCAAAGAGTCCTGTGGCATCTTATAGACTAACAGACGTTTTGGAGCATGAGCTTTCGTGGGTGAATACATGCATCCGACGAAGTGGGTATTCACCCACGAAAGCTCATGCTCCAAAACGTCTGTTAGTCTATAAGGTGCCACAGGATTCTTTGCTGCTTTTGAAGATAAGCGTGTTTGCTAAACACTCTCTCTTTCTCTGTCCCTCTTCTTCCCGGCTCCCCATCATTTTTAGCCCTGTATTTTGAAGCATGCCAGCTACAGCACTAAAGCAGAAAAAGACCTATTTGTAAGCAATAGCAAGTCAGTGTGATTAAGCTTTCCAAAAAGACTATAAACATATGAGACTGATTCATCCTCTCCACTCATTTTTACTTAGAGCAGGATACTTTGCTCTGCAGGTGGGGTTTTCCAGGTTTTTATTGGACTTGCAGGTTTGAAAGACAGCACAAAAACAGAAGGATAAACTAATAAAAGTTCAATATTGTACAATATAAGATATTTTCCACTTTGTAAATCATCCATAGCGTGCAAATATTAGCTCCTATAGGGCCACATTCTACAGGTCACAGATGGACTATGGAAGGTGTCAAGTACAGCCGGACCCAGTGTAGCTCTGCTGTGTAGAGATTTCAACAACAGCCTTCAGAGCAGGCCTGTGAAGGGAGGATGAAGGGCTGAATGTGGGATCCACTTAAACAGACAATGTGGGATCCACTTGGACAGGCTGCTTGATGCCTCGTGTGCGGCCTCCAGCTTAGAGTTGGTATCAATCCCTCCCGCCCAACCCTTGCATAGCTCCCCTGTATGGTGCCCACTTACCTGGGGCATAAGCACAAAAACAGGAAAATGCTTGGTGGAGATTTTGTAGGTGTTGGTCTCTGTCTGAGGGGTTAGAGCAGATGCAGTTGTACCTCAGTGCTTGGTTGCAGACAATGGATCGTGTGGTGTGCCCGGGATGGAAGCTGGAGGGCATGAAGGTAGGCATAGCGGTCGGTAGGTTTTCAGTATAGGGTGGTGTGAATGTGACTATTACTTATTTGCACCATGGTGTCTAGAAAGTGGACCTCCTGTGTAGATTGGTCCAGGCTGAGCTGATGGTGGAGTGGAAGCTGTTGAAATCATGGTGAAATTTTTCCAGAGTTTCCTTCCCATGGGTCCAGATGATGAAGATGTCATCAAAGTAGCGTAGGCAGAGAAGGGGCGTGAGTGGACGAGAATCTCCACCAAGCATTCTCAAAACTACAATACCTGCATGAGGAAATAAGGAAACAGATCAACAGAGCCAGACGTGTACCCAGAAGCCTCCTACTGCAAGACAAACCCAAGAAAGAAACCAACAGGACTCCACTGGCCATCACATACAGTCCCCAGCTAAAATCCCTCCAACGCATCATCAGGGATCTACAACCCATCCTGGACAATGATCCCACACTTTCAAAGGCCTTGGGTAGCAGGCCAGTCCTCGCCCACAGACAACCTGCCAACCTGAAGCATATTCTCACCAGTAACTGCACACTGCACCATAGTAACTCTAACTCAGGAACCAATCCATGCAACAAAACTCGATGCCAAATCTGCCCACATATCTACACCAGCGACACCATCACAGGACCTAATCAGATCAGCCACACCATCACCAGTTCATTCACCTGCACGTTCACCAATGTAATATATGCCATCATATGCCAGCAATGCCCCTCTGCTATGTACATCGGCCAAACTGGACAGTCTCTACGGAAAAGGATAAATGGACACAAATCAGACATTAGGAATGGCAATATACAAAAACCTGTAGGAGAACACTTCAGTCTCCCTGGACACACAATAGCAGATCTTAAGGTGGCCATCCTGCAGTAAAAAAAAAACTTCAGGACCAGACTTCAAAGAGAAACTGCTGAGCTTCAGGTCATCTGCAAATTTGACACCATCAGCTCAGGATTAAACAAAGACTGTGAATGGCTTGCCAACTACAAAACTAGTTTCTCCTCCCTTGGTTTTCACTCCTCAGCTGCTAGAAGAGGGCCTCATCCTCCCTGACTGAACTAACCTCGTTATCTCTAGCCTGCTTCTTGCTTGCATATATATACCTGCCCCTGGAAATTTCCACTACATGCATCCGACGAAGTGGGTATTCACCCACGAAAGCTCATGCTCCAAAACATCTGTTAATCTATAAGGTGCCACGGGACTCTTTGCTGCTTTTACAGATCAAGACTAACATGGCTACCCCTCTGATACTTGGCTGTGAAAACATCCCCAATCATGCTACTTGTTTGTTTCATATGTACTGCTGACTTGTTTGTCTTGCCTTCTGAAGTGCAGAATTCCACATCTGATGGATCAACTAATTGGGTTAAGACAATGCATTGCTGAGTCACATATTATAATGGTGGGCATAAAACCAACATGTTTCATATAACTGCTTTGCAAAAAACATTCCTTTCATTATGTTTTTTGAATTACCCATAAGTTAGACAATGTGCTTGCTGGATAGTTCAAATGCTTTATTCCAAAAGGATCTGACATTTTTCTAATAGGGTCATTAAGCATTAAAAAGCCATTTGTAAAAGTAATTTGTGGTCATTTGTTTTTATAGACTTCAGAAACATTAAGAGAGCTTTAAAAAAAACCTATAAAAAGAAAGCCTGGGTACAAAATAACTGTTGTTGGCATCTTCAGACCCAAGAGTAATTCAGCTCCATTTAATTTGTCCAATTCCCTGTTGATCAATGAGTGCATTTAGAGAAGCCAATTGCAGAGCATTTGGTATCTTCTATCCACAGAGAAAAGTAGTGGATACAAGCATATAAGGATTTTTCTATTAAGGGTGCAGAGTGTTTTAAAATAGACATAATGTATGTCACTAATCAAGTGGAAAGAGGGTCTGCTTTTAACTCTTCCTATTTATTTTCACAAACAGAAATAGTCTAGCAAGTCTGGCAACATTTTCAGATATTTTTAGGTTCTCAGTAAAACTAGTCACACCGCTTTAGTTAGAATAATTATTCATAATATTATTTCATATCTTCACAATGCATAGAAGCACGATAGGCAATTTACAGGACACACAAAGAGAAGTAGTTTCCCCCTACAAGAGCCATGGTCCGATGTTACACTTCAAGTGACAAGTTGGGGTAACAAGCCACTTGGTGATGATAGGGCAAGGAAGGACGAGTGTTACAGTAGTAAGATTTTGGTTTACTCTGTTTAGATAATAAGAAGGTTTCAATTAAAAGTTTGAGGTGAGGCCATTGTTTTATTATTTCTTGTCTTTGGTTATAATTAGTACTGACTCCATTCTTCTGAGACATGCAGAAGCCCTAACAATATCCTGATTCCAACCCACCTAGACATGCCCTCTGGGTTAGCCTGCAGGACCAGTGCACTAGTTGGGCAATCCTTTTGTGCTCTATGGTGCTTTGCCAACTGTATAATATCTGGCTGGGACTGCTAGCAAGGGAAGGTTCCCCTCAGGCCCTCTTCCTTAAAGTGCAAAAGGAGAATGACTTGAAACAAATTACATCCACTGGAATGAACCAAGGGCTTGCTCTAAAGCAGATTCCTGCAAGTCTTGAAGCTAACAATACAAAATATTTTAACTAAAGCAAGTCACTCTTCCCTCCTGCCCCCCGACCCCATGCTCTGATCTCTCAAAAATGGCTAAATGGAATTTTATAAACAAGTTTCCTTAAAGCAATTACAGTTTGGAAGGGAACAAGCATCCGGTGTTTCTGCCCAAATGGTAAATTAAAAACTTAAAATTAAATCCTTAGAAATCAAAGCACTCCCTCAACCATTCACACTGCATCACTGTGATCTCAAACCTGCTACCAACACTTCTCACTGACTTACTTAATTGAGACCCAACACAAGGTGCACCTTGTGTTCCATTTTCTCAAACTCTTGCCTATGGTCTGACTAAGCATTTTAAACAGCCACTCTTAGGTAACAGCCCACTAAGTAACTAATTGTGGCCTTTAATGAAACTATGTGTTAGACTATACCACCACAATGTAACACATCAGTTTAGGAAAAGTTAAAAGAAATGTATTAAGTTCCACTGCATTTTATTCTGTTGATCAATGCTCAGAAGTTCTGGATGTGTAGATAATTATCACAACATGCAGCTCAGTAAAATGCTGTAGCAAAAAGGGCTAATGCGATCTTTGGATGTAGGAAAGTGATTTTGACGGAGTACTCAGCATTGGTAGGACCACTACTAGAACACAGTGTCCAGGTCTGGTGTCCACACTTCAAAGGGGATGTGGAAATACTGGAGAGAGGCCAAAGGAGGGCCACAAAAATGATCCAAGGGCTGAAAAACAAGCCTTATAATGTGAAGCATAAGGAGCTCAATGTATTCAGCTTTTGGAAGACAAGGCTGAGAGATCACTGTATATAGGTACTTCTACAAGGGAAAGATATCTGATGGGGTGGGGGCTTTTTCCAACCTTGCTGATAATGGCATAACAAGATCCAATGACTGGAAGATGAAGTTAGATAAATTCAATCTTGACAGAAGATAAAATTTTCTAGCAGACGGCAATTAAACATTGGAACATCTTACCAGGGGAGGTGATGGACTTACCATCTCTTGGAGTATTCAAGCCAAGATTAGATTTATTTTTAAAAGAGATGCATTAATCTAGTCTCTGGGAGAAAAATATCTACCATTGCTTGTGCGTGCAGGGTATCTGGCTCTGATGGTCATGGTGGCTCTTCTAGCCTTGTAATCTGAATCCCCCGTTAATCCCTTTCTTTCATGGCCATGGGGAGGACAGGGTTGCCTGCCTTCCCTCAGCATGCTTATAACACTTGCAGCTCTGTATTAAGAAAATGACTATGAATAAATCTCATGCTCCAAAGCTTCAGCCAGTTGCCTTCATTGTTCAGGAGGGAATTATTTTCCCCTAATGCACATGTGGGAGGGCAGGGCTGCCTTCCTCTGGAGCACCAGAGATTGTCCACAGCTAGAAACAAAACAGCAGAGGAAGTGGACCAATGTTCTAAGATGGAACAGAGTATCCTCTTTCTAGATGCCTGGCTGGTGTGTCTTGCGCACATGTTCAGGGTCATATTAATTGCCAGATTGGGTGTTGGGAAGGAATTTCTGCCCAGGCAGGGACCATGGGTGGTTTTTGAACTTCCTTCAGACCCTCCTGGAATTATTAAGAATCTCTTACCTAATTGATGTTCTGTCTTTGCAGGGGCCTGGAGAATTGATGACACCTCAGAGTCTCTTCTCTGTTTTTGCACATAGTTTAGACTCCTGAGGACCAAAGTCATTTAGTCTAGCTCAAGTCTTTGGACTTAGCACTGAGCTATCTGGATGAAGTTCAGAGTGATATACAGCAGTTTGCATTAGATGTTCTACTGGTCCCTTCTGGCCTTAAACTGTATGAAAAGCATACATATGCATATGCCCAAACTTGGCAGGTACAGACACGCACTTTGAAAATTTGACGGTGAACTCAATGGCAGCTTTGCCATAGGTCCAGGCTATCAGCCCTAATAGCCGCATATACAAAATCGTTAGAGCTTTCACTGCACAATCCATCAGGACCAGCTTTGCTCTAGCAAAAGCAGAGGCCAGGTGTTGAAATCAGGCCACTTATGTCATTTGACTCAAGAAATGTAATAATTCACAAGGTATTTCCTAGTCAGTGCTAATTAATGGAACCATTCCCCATATATTAAAAAGTCATAATTTTAAAACAAAAAATAAAAGCCATGTGGTAATTCAAATGATGGGTGAGTAATATTAGCACCTTTTAATCCTGAGTTTTCCACATTCAGGATATAGTATCAAGCTGTGTTTCGTTAAAAAAGTGTTTTATATGTAATTCATGAAAAAAAGTACCAAGTAGTTTTCTCTCCTTTGGGGGTGGGGGGAAAGACATCCAAGACATGTAAATGATGATCAAGGTAACAGCTGACATTATCAACATGCTAAAATTGGTTGCAAACAACGTTAAGGTGCAAGTTACATGCTGGCCAAAAGTACACTTGGCACCCCCATTTAATACTTCCCTCCACCCCCATCCCTTTCTTCTCACTTTCATAAATGAGCTGCTTTTTCCTTGGCAATGGAGCGGTATTTTTTCAAGCTGGCAAAGTACCTGACTCTCAGTCAGAGTTCCTGGTTTTTATCCATAGCTAAGTCATTTGTTTTCTTCTCACTAAATGAAAATTCTAGATTTTTTTTTTTTTACAAAACCAGTGAAAATAAGTTAATTTTGCAATAGCAGAGGAAATATGAAACATTTCCTAGTCAAGAACTAGGAGTCAGCAGATCTTGGGATCAGAAGAATGGGCAATGGCTGATGGATACTAGCTGCTTTGCACCCACACATAATGGCTCTTTGACTGTCATTCCAACAACTGAGGAGTTGTTGTTTTATTAGTGGCTTTTGCTAGTACTGCCTCTGCATTGATGCCAATAAAACCCAGCAGTCAGACCATGGCGAGGCAGGAGATGAGCTGAGATTGTCCTTTGTCTTCTTTTCAGGGATTCTAAGGCTAGAAGGAATCAATTATCTAGCCTGACCTCCTCCTCCATTATGTCCCAACTCCGCCATTCCCATTCATCACCTCCTCTACCCTCCCAATTAAAAAACCCAACAATCCTCTCTAACAGATGGCCCTAGGATTGCGGGGACAGAGACGACATAAAAACCAGTGGTCACCAACGGGTTGATCATGATCGACTGGTCAATCCTGGAGCCTCTGCCAGTTGATCACGATCTCCAGGTGCTAGAAGTCCAGCGGCACAGCAGAGCTAAGGCAGGCTACGTGCCTGCCCTGGCCCCATGCCATTCCCAGCAGTGACTGGCATATCTCTGCATCATCTGTGGCCTCCGAGGAAGAAGACAGGAAGCTCCACGTGCTGCCACTACTCTCTGCCCCCTCCCCCAATGCCAATTCTGCAGCTCCCATTGGCAGGAACTGTGGCCAGTGGAAGCTGCAGGGGTGGTGCTTTTGGCCCGAGAGGGGTGAGTCAGCGTGTCTCTGTGCACTGCCCACACACTGCAGTTCCTGGCCAATAGAAGCTGCAGAGTTGGCGCTGCAGGGTGGGGCCAACAGCAGCGTGCAGTGCCACCTGGCCCAACGCCCACTCACCAAGGGCCACAGAGACATGTCAGCTGCTTCCGGGAGCAGTGTGGGGCCAGAGCATGCAGGGAGCCTGCCTTAGCCATGCTGTGCCGCTGACCGGAAACCACCTGTGGTGAATGTCTCCCATCTGGCGCCTACACCTCGCATCCCCTCCTGGACCCCTGCCCAAGCCCAGAGCCCCCTCTTGTACCTAAACTCTCTCCCAGACAGTGCACTCCCTCCCACACCCCAACCCCCTGCCCCAGCCCTGAGCCTGCACCCAAATTCCCTCCCAGAGCCTGCACCCTACACCCCAACCCCAGCCCAGATCCCGCACCCCTCACCCCCTCCTGTACTCCAACCCCCTGCCCTGAGCCCGCACACTGTACGCAAACACCCTTCCAGAGCCTCTACCCCTCATCCCCTCCTGCACCTCAATACTCTGCCCCAGCCCAGTGAAAGTGAGCAAGGGTGGGGAGAGCAAGCAACAGAGGGAGGAGGGAATGGAGTGAACAAGGAAGGGACTCAGGGAAGGGGCAGGGTAGATCCTGGTTTGATCTTAAATTCAAAATGTGATCTTGTGTGTAAAAAGGTTGGAGACCACTACTTAAAACTAACCCCCACCCCCTTCAGAACTGCACCATACATTCCACAACCACATCACAGAAATGAGCCCTTCTCTTTGTCCCAGTCCCCCAGTGAAGTGATGATTGAATGTGTTTTAAAAGCCTAAGATCTAAGCTGAGACAGCAACATGAATTCTGTATGTTCTGTTGATTGGCACTGAAGTACAGTTCGTGTGCATTCGAAAAATCACAAACTTTAAAAACCATTACTGGAGCTGATCCTAGGAACGCCCTTTGCTAATCAAAATAAATAAATAAAAAAAATCTCAGCAGCATATCATCAACAAGTACAAACTAAAAGAAAAATAAAGATATAAGTTAATATCAGATGAAGAAAATCACTCTCTGCAGGATTAACAGCTGGCAAGAGCATGACTTACCTAAAAAAATATCCGGGAACAATCTAGGAATTAAATTACTTCACCATCAAAATAGCCATGGTTGATGCCAACAAACTTTATTCACCCTCCCTTTCCCCTTCTTTTACCCTCTGCTGGATCATCTGTAAGGATTTCATAAACATCCATGATATTTCCACTGGGAGTCCTTCAGGAGATGAGATAAATATAGTACTCATTCTGTCCTTGCACAGACAGTAATTGATATGTGTCTGGTAAAAGTTTAATTTGATCCACTTTACTGATGAGATAGCTAAAAACTTGTTAACAATCCCTGGACGCTCATAGGCAGGACTGCTGTACCCTAAACAAATATTTCCATCAGATTCATCATAATATGTAAACCTTTCTTTCAGGAAAAGACAACTTTTTAGCTGAATCCATTGCACAGGGACCCAAACAGATAAATAATTTGGAGTTGTTGTGAAATGTGTGTTTTGATATGGATTCAAATTTTGCAAATAGTCCACTTATTTATAATGAGCCACACCAAAGCTCCAGCTCTGTACGCACCAAGTTTTGGGTGGATTCAAATTCAAATCCTAATTTTGTGGCTTGCACTCATCTCTTTCTTATGATAGACTGAACTGACAGATCTTTACAAATCACACAAGTCAATTTACCATTGGGAATATACCCTGCACACATGAGAGTTGAGAGAGCAGCTGGAAGCTGCCACCAATGACTGCAGGGGGGCAGGACAACTATATGAGCCCATTCTTGCATCTATGTTGAAATGGTCAGACCCAGTGCCATCCAGAAGATCAGTGACCACCCTCCTCGTTTTACCCATCTTCTCTGAGCCTCAGGTTGACCACAACATGAGGTGGCAGCCTACTGCTGATGCAGAGCTAAGCGGTAGCTAACTGCTGCCAAGTGAACCTGTTTGTCTCACTGTTGCATGGAAACCGCAGGTCTAATTCAGAGAAGCAGGTAGTTACTGCTCCCCTGCTGCAGGGACTTATAGGCACATTTTCTGGACAATGGACTTGCAGCCTTTGGGACACGCACCCAGGTGCCTCTGGAAATTCCATGGTGGGTACAATATCTTGGCCATATCCCTAATGCACCTCCTCCCCACAACAAGTGCAACTTTGTGCTTTCCTTTGCAGGATGTGCTGCAGAGGCAAACGCTTCCTATGCTCCCTACTGTAACTAGCTGGCTTGTGCCAGCTCCTTCATAAGTTAGCCTAAAGAGTCTCATTGACTCACACCCAACCACATAAAAAGAATTGCCAGCCATATTCCTGCCACGAGCCCAGCTGCGCCTTTAGGAAGTCTGGGGTTGGTATAGAGCAGCACTACGCAAGGAGCCACTCCAGGAGAGATTGTGCCTTATGGAGGCACAGCTTTCCAGGGCACAGGGGATCTAGTGGTGTAGCCAATCCCCCTAGAATGCTCATCCTGCTCTGACTGCTCTGGTCCCATCCTCTTTGGGCATTTCAGAAGCTGCACAGTGGGAGCTAATCCTGAACTTCCTGGAGATCATGGAATCAAGTTGTGCCTGGCGTTTTTGTACAATACAACAGGCCTCATGTCTTCCCACTCTGAATACCCTTGAGTGGGTCCTCACAGTCTGGATCCTTGTGAGGAAAAATACATTCCTCAAGGGCATAAGTATGAAAGACGCTGACCCCTCCCCTGTCTGCTGACCTCCGTCAAGCATTGACAGTGTGCAGCATCTTACAGAACTTGGGCCCAAGAGCCGTAACCTCCCCAGGGAAGAAAGCACTTCATAGGACTCCAGAGACCCAGGTTCTCTTTCCAGCTCTGCTACTTGGTTGTTAGATGAGCTCAGGCAAGTCACAGCACCTGTGTGACTCAGTTTCCCTATCTGAAAAATGAGGTTAATGATACTGCCCTTCCTTGTCAAGTGCTTTGAGATCTCCAGAGCAACAGAGCTGTATGAGAACTAGGGATTCTTATTACTGATTTTATTTCTAAAATTCTCAAGACAGGGTCCATGTCTTCTGATTAATGTGCAAAGTTCCATACCCATCTATCACATTCTATAAATAAATGATATTTGTTTGTACCTAAGGCGATTATGTGTGGTTCATATCAGATCCAGGCATGGCTACAGATTATAAATCAAGCTAAAACAATTGTACAGACACAAAACTCAAGACACACTAGATTAATTCTGAAATTATTAAATGGCAGTCTTTTCTACAAATGGAAGTTCCAAACAACTGAATTTCTCAAATCATGAACTATGTTTTATTTCTGCTGACGGACATGAAGAGAGATGTTTCATTTAACTTTCTCCTAAGGACTAAAGTTTTGTTCTATCCTCCCATGAATTTCCTGAGGGAGAACCACAGATGAATCAGTTAAAAAAAATCATGGTACTCCAATAAATTTCCATGCCAAACTGCCCTTATATTGGTCCCAATACATTTACCACTTGATTCTCAACAACATAAGCTGCCTCTAGACATTTTCTCTTATGGAAACTCTACACTTCGTTTAACACAACCACATTTTCCCATAAACATTGGTCTTGTCCTCTTTTCTCACCATGCTTGTATTTATTGGCTGCCAAGACTAATTTTGCAACCTGCAGCCCTCTCTCCCTATGCTTTGCTTGGTCTGGTCCATGTAATAACAGTTTTCATCACTTACAGGGAAACCTATAAGTCTCCTGCTCTAATGGGGATACAGTTCATACTTTATCTTTCATCCCCAGGAAACAGCATATTTTCAACAATAAGTGCAAGAATTCCACAGACATTTCTTTAGCTAGATAACTATGGGCCTCTGCTCAATATCGTCTAGGTACCAGTATGACCCCCATTAATGTAGTATTTGAATGCTGCATAATCATTAACAAAGTTATCCTTGCAACACCTCTGTGAGGCAGGGAATATCATTACCCCCATTTTACAGACTGAAAATCTTAGGTGCTGGAACTAGGGGTGCTGCCCCACCCCTTGGCATCACATGGTTTCCATCATATAAAGCAATGGTGGGCAACCTGCAGTTCATCTGGGTAATCTGCTGTCAGGCCGTGAGGCAGTTTGTTTACATTGACCATCTGCAGGCATGGCTGCCCACAGCTCCGAGTGGCCGCATTTTGCCATTCCCAGCCACTGGGAGCTGCGGGTGGCCATGCCTGAGGACGGTCAAAGTAAACAAACTGTCTTGTGGCCTGCCAGCCGCAGGTTGTCCACCACTGTTATAAAGCGTTTACAGTTTGGTTCAATGGCTCTCAGCACCACACTATAAAAATTGTTCCAGCACCCTCGTTGAGAACTGAAGATTAAGAGACTTGCCCAAGGTCTGAATCTGTGGCAGAGTCAGCAGTTGAATGCAGATCTACCAATTCCCACTCCCATGCCTTAATTACAAGGCCATTCTTCCTTCCATCTGTCTTCATATATGACATCCATCACTATGGTACAGAGCACTTTTTGAAGTCAATGAGAGTTGTGGGTGCTCAGCACTTCTCAGGATCAGGTTCTCAGAAGGTCTCTTAGCATCTTGCCTAATCTATTTAAAACAAAAGCACTTCCTTGTTCCTTTGAAGAGATCCATGGGAACATCACATTCCAAACTAGCTCTTGGGCTGCTATTCGTGGATTTGAAGTTGAACCTGCAGACTTACTCAAACAGTTCCACTGGAGTCAGTAGCAGATAGGGCCTGATCTTAAGTTGAAGAGCTACCCTGATTAGCATGAGGGTCCTATAGGAGAACAGCAGTGGAGTGTCTTGAAAACAGCCAACATTCCAAGCTAACACTAAGTTGCAAAGTGTCTTCTAGTCCTGCATGTAGGCTAGGAGGCTTTGCAGGTAAGCATGCAAGCTGGCGCTTGTCAGTCAGAGAGCCAGCCTAGAGCCAGATGGGTTGAGCTGTGCCTTTCCGCATTCGAGAGCAGCCTGCTTTGTCTCTCTGTTTTTTGGTTCTTGTGAGTTATCACTCTGAGTTCTCAGAAATAAAAGTAGTGTTATATTGCAACCATCCAGCAAGTATATTTTATGTTTTTATCTGGCTTGTGTTTATTCTGTGATCATAACAAGCAGTAGTTGTGTTCAAACAATATAATTCAGTGCTGAGGAAATATGGAGTGTCTGAGGATTCAGTAACTTACTGAATGGCCTATATAGATTATCTAAAACAGTGATCCAAACATGTTTTGGAAGGACAAGCCCTTTTGAAGTGAAAGTCAGATTGCACCGCAGCTGTTTATCATATGTCAGCAGGCAGATCCCAAAGGGAAAAGATGAGAAGTTGCTATATGCAGATAACATAGCAATAATGGCATCCTCAAAAGAAGACCTAAAGGAAATAGTAAACCAGTGGCATGACCAGCTAAGATGGCATGGGATGCAAATAAGCATAACTAAAACAGAGGTCATGCAGGTCAGTAGCAGTGCCACAGGAAAGCTTGCCAGAGATTAATGGAGTGAGACTAGAAGTAGACTGACCAGTTCACATACCTTGACATCTGGGCTTGGGTTGCCAACCCTCCTGGTTAGGCTGGGATTATCCCAGAATCGGGCTTGATTTCCCAGGGGCTACTGAAGCCAAGCCATGAGATTGTAGGCTGCTAAAAGTCCAGTGGGGCTAAGGCAGGCTCCTTACCTGACCTGGCTCTATGCCGCTCCCAGAAGTGGCTGGCATATCCGACAGTGGCTCCTAGGCAGAAGTTCCCACCCTGAGCACTGACTCCACAGCCCCCACTGGCTGGGAAAGGGGAACACGGCCAGTGGGAGCTGCAGGGGCAATGCCTGTAGGCAGGGCAGTGCACACAGCTGCCTGGCTTCCCCTGAGCCTAGGAGCCACTGCCAGACACGATGCTGCTTCCGGGAGCCACCCGAGATAAGCGCCGCCAGGTCGGAGTCTGCACCCCAAACCTCCTCCCACACCCCAACTCCCTGCCCCAGCCCCCTTCCACACCCAAACTCCCTCCCAGAGCCTGCAGCCCACAGCCCACACTCCCTCCTGCTCCCCAACCCCTGCCACAGCCCTGAGCCCCCTCCCACACCCAAACTCCCTCCCAGAGCCTGCAGCCTACAGCCCACACCCCCTCCTGCTCCCCAACCTCCTGCCACAGCCCTGAGCCCCCTCCCACACCCAAACTCCCTCCCAGAGCCCACAGCCCAAATCCCTTCCTGCATTCCAACCTTCTGCCCCAGCCCCATGAAAGCGAGTGAGGGTGGGGGAGAGCAAGCATTGGAGGAAGGGGTGCTGAAGTGAGTGGGAGCAGGGCCTCAGAGAAGGGGCGGGGCAGGGCAGAGGCAGGGCCTGGGGGAAGGGGCGTGGTAGGGGGTCAGGCAAGTGTGTTTGGGTTTGTGCAATTAGATAGTTGGCAACCCTACAAAAGTCTGCAAGCTTGAATGTGAGATACAGTTCTGGTTGGGGAGAGTGGAAAGAATGTGGAACAACATCTCCAAGATATTGTATTACAAACATAAACCACTAAGTCTAAAAGCCAAACAGTGGTGCACCCCACAATGGTGCATGGTGTGGAAGTCTGGGTGATAGATGGCAAATTCAGTGCCTACAGGTGTTTGAGAGAGGCAATGTCTTCATGCCATAAGAGGAGTTATATGAAGAGACAGATTCAGAAGTATTAGGATGGAAGTCAAAATCCATGATGTGGCTGACAAAAACCAGGAAGTGCAACTTCAGTAGTTCAGACACATGCAGAGGATGAATGAAGGGGACCTGCTAAAGATAGCATGGAAGGATAGGGTGGTAGAACAGAGACCTGGAGGAAAGCAGAGGAAGCAGTGGATGGACTACATCAAAGATGGTGCTGCCTCTGGCAGAAGAAAATGGTAGATGCTGCCATGATGACCTGATCCCAGTTGAGGGGATAAGAAGAAGAAAAAGAAGATAGTCTCAGATGTATTCTGAATCCCTGAAGTCTGTATTCCAATGCATTTTGCCCTAAAGTGGCTCCGTAGGGTAAAGGGTGAAATGGCATTATTGGTATGTATTTCAATGGAACAGTTACTTTATTTAAGTTTTTTGGAGCAGAAACTTCAAAAGTCTGCCTCCTCCAGAGTTTTAGTTCTGGGCCCTTCCAAATTAATAGACAGGTTTTATAAACGACTTCATAGCAAACCTCAAAGTGAACTTTTGTCATGTTATTAATTCCAGGTACGAGCTGCCTGATTTTTCCTCAAAGTTCAAGTGATTATTGCAGTACAAGTTCCAGCTTGGCGACAAACTTCCCCTTCTCCCCTCCCCCAAAAAAGCCAATTCTCGGCGTGGAAATTGATACGAACAGGATTCCATGGAACGTATACTCACAATTTGTAAAACTGAGCAAGAATTCCCTGGGCTACCTGTTATAGCATGAGTATCAACCTGTGATCAGTATAGGTATTAGAAAGGCAAGGCAAAGCAAAGCTGGGTGCTTCTTACATCCATAGTAAAGAATGCTGACAAATGAGCTAACACTTTTCTAGTGAGGGAGGTAACACCTAATTGGACTTAACTAGAACTATGTTTATTTTTACCACCTCACATAGGAGATGGGTGGAGATTGTTTACTGGAGCATTTTGCTTTCATTAGCAGAGAAAAGCCTTTAGAAAACTGGCCTAATTTCATGTTCCCTTGGAATAAGACAATCATCCATGGTCACAAGCCAAATATACAATCCCCAGAATTATACTCTTCAAGTAAGAATCACTCAGAATATTGAGGAATCCACAATTCTGTTTGGCTACTAAGGAGTGACCATGGACTATAATCTGCAAGCATGTTTTTTTTTAAAGGGAGGGGGCAGAAGGGAATACATCCTCAGGCCCTGATCCAGCTGCTTTGCATTTAAAAGGCTCTAGTCCCAACAAGCTTGTAATTTACAAAAGTCCATCAGTGCTATTGGAGCAATCACACTCCCTTAGTGTTGGTAAGCTTCCAGGATGGTAAGGAGATACTACTAAGCCAAAATGTTTAGAAAAGAGTGACTTGCAATTTTGGGTACCTCTGTTCTGCAGTGCTAAACAGAGATTTCAAAGGGGCCAGATTTGCAGATGGTAGGAGTTCAGCACTTTCTGAAAACCAGGCCTCTTGATGATATGTCAAGTTGGGTACCCAAAGAACGAAGCACCCAAAATCACTAGCCTCTTTTGAAAGTCCTGACTATAACTTGTATTTGTAGTGGACATGTGTTAGGTACTATCCAGATGACCTGAGAAGACACAGCTCTTGCTCTAAAGTGTTTGCACTCCAAGTAGTGAAGCAACATGCAGAGGTTAGAGGAGAGAGATAAAACATGCAATCAAAATTTGTACTTTGGATTTGGGACGAATATGGTGTTTCAAAATAATTGAGTATCAGCTAACCTCAATTGCCACAATTCCTTGCTAAATTCTTAGAGTGCAAGACACATGTTTATCAAACTGCTGTAATTTATACCAAAGGACCAGATCAGCACATGGTCAACCCAGAATCTGGGTACCTGAAGATAAGCTTTGCACCACCCTCGTAACAGCTATAGCTCAAGTACAACCATATCTTCTGTGCAGCAATTTTTAATATATCTGTACACACAGTGACCACTAACAACAGTAGCCAAATTATGTAAAATAATTTATTGACTCCAACAGAGTTCATCTCAGCTGGAAAACTCTCTCACCTGCCAGTACCCTGAGCAGCCCATAGCATGCAGGAACAAAAACACTGTCAGGAAACTCACACTCTCGATTTCTTTTCAGAGCCACTCTAACCAGAACTTTAAACAACAACTCAAGAGAAGTGGAGACTACGACACAACTGTAACAATCTCTTGTGCACCAGTTCATTTCCTTTTCAGAGCATGTGAACTACAGACAAGCAGACCTTAGAAAGGCACTTAGCAACAAACTGTTTAAATAGAGCGTAACCAAGTTTATTCACCTCCACATAGACTGTGTATGGCAAAGACAGTGACAAGACAGTCTTGTGATGCCTGTAAATATTTATGAAAACCAGAAGCAAAGCAGACTTCTGCCAGCATTGAAAATGCCCACAAATTGCTTGATTAACTGCCATGGGGAAATTCTGCTGCAGCTGCATTTGTCACCAAGTGCCAGAGAAATGGCAATTTACAGAGACAAGGTCTCATAAGGAAGCCCCAACATCCCACTACAATGAAATGAATAGTGATTTATTTGGTGTAAAAAAATACAAAAAAATGTGTTTTCCCTGGAATTACCAGAGGCAACACGAAATCCAGCATGGCAAGCGTCTTGAACTATGTCACACAGGGCTGGCGTGATGAATGGAGGGTTTAATTCAGTTGGCATACGAGCACCTGACCAAACAAAGGCGTGTCCTGCCTGAACCAACTTAGCGTGCTGAAACAGATGCTTTTTCTAAATTTAAATGCATCAGACTGGTATTTAAATATTTTGAACCGCACAATAAAAACTCTGGAAAGACAACATGAAATGTCTGAGTCAAGCCTTCAAAAAAGCAGGAAATTCAGCATGAAGGTTGAAAGTCCTTGTTTCGCTTGTGTGTGGCAGCCCATGCAATATCTGATCGGGTCTGGGCTTCCTTTATGGGTTTGAATGTGGATTTTAAAAAAAATTCAATTTGGGTTCAGTCAGAGTATGATCAGGAAGTGAATATGAATCAACAGAAATGCCATAAGACTGCTGTTTTCACGGTCTTTGCAGTGGAAGGAACACTGGTAACATTAAGTCTGTCTTTCTCTGTATTCCTAGCAGAAATGTGCCCAGAATACTGCAAGGAAAGAATTCTAGTTAAATTTTGTCCCATGAATTGGAGCTTATCTTGTAGTTCAACACTGATTCCCAGTGGCAGCTACAGCTTATAAAGAAAATAAATATATGGAAGATGTTCTACAAAGCCAGAGAACAAGACAATTATGAACAAAAAAGAATGGAGCAAATTGTATCCTCTTACCCTCATGAGACCCTACTGATGTGGGGGGCCTTGCAGAAAGGTAGAACTTGGTCCAGCAACTCAAATGTGGGAAAGACAACGTGGTGAAGACCTAAAGGATTTGTGTACATAATGTGGCACTGTGCACAAAAAGGGTGCAGTTTCTAAAGCACATTAACATGTTGTGCACTAATTTGTCTATGTAGCCCCTCCTGGTGCTCACTAGTGCACTTTAATGTAGTATGTTACAGTGCACTAGGGAACTTTTAGTGTGCATCAGCAGAGTCTACATGGACCAAGTAGTGAGTAACACATTAGTGTGCTTTAGAAATCACACCCCTGTAATGCACATTGCCTACACTCCATTTCTTTATGCATACGTACATGGTGTGGCAGAGAGTTCGGTCAGATTTTAGATGCAGTATTTGTATGCCTTCATATTTGATGATGGTCATATTAGATTTAAAAGTTACATAAGAGACCAAAAACCCTAAATCAGGAACACCCTAAAATACCGTGGAAGTTTGGATTCAGCACCAAGTTTGCCAAGCAACTCCTAAAAGGCCAAAACAAAACTCCAGTTCTGAACATCCCAAACTTACAGAAGTTCAGATCCAGATCTGGATCCCAACTCAGGTCCATCTTCATATTGCACCTGAATGAGATCCTTGGGATGCATGCACAGCCCTGTGCATGTCTGAAGAGCCCAAAATATCATACTAATCTCCTTACCTCCTGCCCCTTCAGCTTCATGTAATTTTTGGAGTATCTGAATTTGTGACAATTTTTGATGCCAACATAAAAAAGAAAATAAGAATCACATATGAACAGTACCCAGGGCTGATACTAATTGATACTGGAGCAACTCCATTGTTATTTGTGTAAGTGAGGGCAGGTGGAAGTATGCATACCAACAGGAAGAGTCTAATCAATTGAGATGAGCTATCATCAGCAGGAGAAAAAAAACTTTTGAAGTGATAATTGAGATGACCCATAGAAGGTGTGAGGAGAACTTAACACAGGGAAATAGATTAAATTAGTGTAATGTCCCAGCCATTCCCAGTCTCTGTTTAAACCTAAGTTAATTGTATCTAATTTGCATATTAATTCGAGTTCAGCAGTCTCTCTTTGGAGTCTGTTTTTGAAGTTTTTTTGTTGCAAAATTGCCACCTTCAAGTCTGTCACTGAATGGTTAGAGAGGTTGAAGTGTTCTCCCACTGGTTTTTGAATGTTATGATTCCTGATGTCAGATTTGTGTCCATTTATTCTTTTGCGTAGAGACTGTCTGGTTTGGCCAATGTACATGGCAGAGGGGCATTGCTGGCACATGATGGCATATATCACGTTGGTAGATGTGCAGGTGAACAAACCCCTGATGGCGTGGCTGATGTGATTAGGTCCTGTGCCTATTTTAGCTACAGTGAAATTACCTTCACCCATATAGATCCCGCATAATTGACTGTAGCTGGAGAATGTTCAGGGGTTATGTTCTCCCCACACACAATCAAAAGCCACAACATGCGATTGAAACTTTTCCAGTTTCTTTTACTCTATCCTGTAGTGTAAGAAAATAGTTGTGTAAAGGACGAGAGCAGAAATGAAAAACTGGTCCAAGGTTAAGTGTAAAATCTGCAGCTGATACAGGAAACAAAATGCAAGACTAATACTTGAAACAACATGACATTCCAGATCACCATTAGTCCATGGCTGGCTCACATCTATTAAATAGAAAAAAAAATCCCTCTTATTTCTGGTCCACTTCTCAAATGTCTGAAATTAAACTGTTGCACACATTTAGGTAATCATGGGACGCCAAATGAGTTAACAACAAATAATGGCCTACAGTTCATGAGTGGCTTATTTTGGCAAGTCCTTTTGCTATCACAGTTACAGTTCACCACATCAAGTGCATATTATATACAGTCAAAAAGCTTGGCAAAAAAGTAGTAGTTACACAAGAACGATACATTAGGGAACTAAGAAAAGAGGCACTACTAATAGAATGTCATCCAGTTTCCCCCTTGCAAATGCGAGAGTGCCCAATAGATTCCAAACAGAAAGTCACTGTCAAGTTCCCAAAACAACATCAACATCAAGGTCTTGCATCACAATCTCCTCTGAGGAGCTGTCTTAGTGCACTTATAGTGACATTTGTTCGCTAGATCGCTGCCTGCAGGAAAAGAAGAAACTGCTATGGCAGTCTGCTTTTCTTTTTCAGTAGGGGATCAATGCCATTATTGCTATTTTAGAAGGTTAAAGGCAAGGCATGAAATCCTAGCTCCATGGAAAGCAGTAGCAAATCTCTCATTTACTTCAATGGACACAGGATTTCACCCTAGACTATTTTAAATTGCTGGTACAATTTTGCACTTATTTACTTGTGAATGAAATGAATCTCTCTTGGATATTCAAGTATTTTATTTGGGAGCACAACCTAGGCTCGGTTGTCCAAGCAACATTACACCTATAGTTAGCGCATGCACATGCGTGTGCGTGTGCGCGCGCGCACACACACACACACACAGAGCTAGACCAGATTGAGACTGATCTCAAAGTCAGTCCCACAGCTGCTCTTCTTTGCTTCCACCTTTGACCCTTTGCTTGCCCGCTGCCCTGAAGTGATTTTAATTTTTAAATGGTAATGCAGGAGTATGTATATTGACCAGAAAACTCCTCAATGCCCATTGGCAAGGGGGCTACAAGAACATCCTGTTATGTACATTCTTTTTCAACAAATCATCCCTAGTCTTAAATAAAAGGTGGAGTCACGCTGGTCATTAGTATAATTGCACAATGTATGTATAGATGCCATGTAAAGAGTTATGTATGTTTACTGCAAATGTGTTTTGAACCAAAGTGTATGTACACAAAGGCAGCTAAACAGGTTTTCTTTCAGACAATAGATGTTTATTCACCTGTCTCTGTTGGCCTCTAAATTAAGCATTGTAAGCTAACACAGTGGCTACACATCTACATATAAAGTCAACAGGGGGACAAGAAATCGAGTCAGGATACCTCTTTAGCTTATTTTCCTGTGTGTTGCTGCCCTATTGGAGAACAGACAGGGATGTAAATAGAAGTCAAAGATGACACCCCTTTATCTTGCACCTAGGAAGTAAATGGGCATTGTGTTTACATTCATGAAAATGTAACTGCCTATGTCGGTGGAAAATGCTGCAAAAGACTGAGTAAGACAAGTCTTCTTTAGACAGGAGGTTAGCCTGTTATATTTAGTCTCTAGAAAGGGTGTCATGATTTTGTTTCAAATGTAACTTAGTTCCTTACTAACTATTTCTTGAATCTTTAATGATAAACTCACTGCTGTTTTCACTCTAAATATATCTCAGTGCTATGGCCTTATACAAGCTGATCCTGAGTTCAATCATACAAGCTGGTACGTACACTATTCCTTTGGAGACAGCAGACCTGGTATGTTCAGTGAAGAAGGAGCTGCATACTACAAGGGAACACTTCAAAGGGGTTCAGGAACTGGGGTATACCTATTGTTAACCTGCAAGACAAAATAAGAAATGGCAGAACCACCCAAGCACTCTCATCTGGGCTAACAGACTGGTGGTATCAGGGAGCTCACATCCTGTTAAGTATAAACAAGTCTTCCTCTCACTGGAAACAGGCGGGGTAACAAGGTGACTCACAGTCCTGGGTATTCTGAGAACCATCACAATGCATTGTACAGGAATCCCAAATTTTGTCACTGGGACACAAACCTAGTTCAGTTATGAGGTCAGAGTGTTCTCTGTGCAATCCTGGAATTAGAAGGCCAAATATTCAATTTAAGCCTCAGATTTTTACATATATACTTTTGTATGTGAAACCGATTCCAACTGCAAGAGT
Source organism: Gopherus flavomarginatus (assembly GCF_025201925.1). NCBI lineage: Eukaryota > Metazoa > Chordata > Testudines > Testudinidae > Gopherus > Gopherus flavomarginatus. The sequence continues at coordinate 42,094,497 of NC_066620.1, forward strand.
AGATGTGCAGTTGTTTACATGACCTTTTAATCAGCCAACTGTCCAAGATGTGTGAAGGAAGAGTTCATACAGTCAGCTATGTACACAAAAGTATGCAGGCAAAACTGGAGGCTGAACTATCCAGTAGTGGGACTTAAAAGGAGCACGTGCATAGAGTTATTGAGATGCCAGCCAAGCCACATTTACGTGTCAAGTCCCTTTGGTCAACCTTATGGGCATCTCCCTCTACCTTCCCTCAGTTGTGAGTTAAATTGATTACGAAAAATAAGGTTTTCTACATCACTATAACTGCTCTGGAAGAGCTGGTTTGCATACTGTGATGTATATCTCCTCATTATCAGCGCCACAATCGATCAAAGGAGAAATATGGGGTTGGGCTAGACTGGCATGCAACAGGATTCTTTGCATTGGTTTGCCTTTTGGTGAGACTTTAGCAACTTTTTTTTAAATGAAAGCTTAAACTTCCAGAAACTCAACGTGGCTATGAAAGAAATAGCAATCTAGTTATGCAGTTCCATCAAGGCAAGAAGAGACATATGAACCTCCTAGTTTATCTCCATGATATATTAACTCTGAAATGTAATGACAACAACATTTTGTATGGCAATATTTCACTACTAATTATCTATTTCACCCCGATTATTTTAGCAAAGCCATCCAGCAAAGTGGGAACATAGGTGGTATTTGAGTATGGCAATGCCTGTTTTTTCCCCCTCTCTTCACTCTGAACCCTTCCTTTAAGTCAATGGTCCCCAACTTTTTTGTGGCTAGTAGCACATTCATGTTTTCAGAAGAGTGTGGTGGCGCCAACAATTTTTCAAGGCTTATTTTGTATTTGTACATTAAATAATACAAAAAAAATCATATTTAATATAACATAATATAATATATGAAACCAGAGAGACGCCGGAGAGAAGACACGAAGACAGAGAACACCGGCGCCCGCAGCCCTGGAGTTCTCTGTCCCCGGTAGGCGCGGGGCCGCGGCTTCTCTCCGGCTTAAGCCATGGCCCTGCGCCTGCCTGGGACCGAGAACACTGGCGCTCACAGCCTGCAGTCCTGGAGTTCTCTGTCCCCGTCAGGCGTAGGGCCGCGGCTTCTCTCCCCTGCTGGGCACTAGGTGGGTGCACATAAATGCCCCAGTGGGCACCATGGCACCCGCAGGCACCATGTTGAGGACCACTGCCCTAAGTAGTGGAAATAAAAATCGCATACTAAAACACAGTGCCAAGTTAAAAATTGAAAAAGTGGGGGATAGCAGATTTTGTTTTGGACTACTGTTGAGCGTACATTTACTCCATTCCCTGTGTTGACATCATAACATAAGAGCCATTAGTTTGCAATGGAAGAATTTCTTATTACGGATGCTGCACTGCAGAATTTAATATGAAAATTTAGCAGTTTGAAACTGCAAACCTCTAGAAACTTTCATAGCTAACAGAATTAATGAACAAATAAAATCCTTCTTTCCTCCTGTTTTTGGAAAAGATTGTAAGCGAGTGGAGAACTGGGAGAGTGCAGAGGGTATATGTTACACATGCAAGTGGGCAGCAGGAGAGAGAAATTGAAGATGTAGTCGGAAATCTGCAACCACTGCACTCAGAAAAACAAAACTTACCACTGAGAGTCACACCCAGGAAATGAACAGCATGTTCATCTCAGTGCTCTTAGATCATCCATCCACACATTTTTGGAATGAAGACACCAACAATTACCCTGCACTGAGAAAATGTGACTGATCCCTGCTGGGAGAAATGAATAAGTATTAAGATGGAACATGAAGAATGAAGAGAAAGGGCAGTTCTTGCACTGAAAGCTGACAATTTCTGGAGTGTGCTCAACACATTGTCTTCAAAAGATTCCTTGGTTATCCAGACATACCAGAGGCAGTGCTCATCACTGAGGAATAGAGAACAAAATGCTACCCCCACATGCTACGCATGAAACCTGGGAAAAGGATCTTATGCACAGATCCCAGCAAGAGATGGAGTCTCCCCTCCTTCCACCAGCCTGTGATGTCTCAGCAGATCCACTCTTGTAGAATTGTAGAAGCCCATGTGGTTTGCTCCATCCACCCTTAGCCAGGCAGAATGGTTGGTGAATGCAAATAGTCACAGATCATCGGGATATGCCCAGGCCCATTTTCAAAACACTACTTCTTAACTGCCACAGATGGCACCACATGCAGTTCAGTTCCAAGATCCATAGTATTAACCCATAAGAGGACATCACGTTTAAAAGTCTTGTAAACAGGCACTTGTGGAATTTTGCACCACAACTACATGACACAACCTATTGAAAATCTATAATCGTAATTATAAAGATTCACCTTCTGAGGATGGCAAAACTCAAGTGAGTTGACAGAGTCCACTTTTCAGCCAACAATAGGTATGAAAAGTTTTATCCTTAAAATTGTTGTGGGCATTAAAGAGGGGTGAAAAATCATCCCTGTAGCCTTAATAAGCCATTAATATAGTGCTTTTGCTTGCCAGTTATTTTTAGACATCAACCAACTAGTCTTTATGACACCTCTGTGAATACATATCACTTTCAGTTTACAGATGAAACTAAGGAAGAAGGGTGAAATGCTTTCCCTAAAGCCAGAAGGTGTTCAGGCTTGATCTTAAAGGCTTCATTTGGATCAGGCTTTTAGAGTTCAATCTTCAAAGGGGTTCAGCATCTGCAATCAGGGGCCGAATCACAAAAGAGCTCAGCTCCAATTTAGGCATCAAATCAAGCAGGCTTAATGTACTGGATGCAGAGCTCTGAAAACATGGCCTTTATCTGGCAAGAGAAGGCCTGCACTTTTCTCAAAAATCTGGCACCAAATGTGAGTGCTAAGCATTTCAATGTCTGTCCCTATGTTTCCAAATCACAACTGGAACTCAGGAGTTCCTTGAGCCTACTTCTATGCTCAGGCCCACAACCGCAGCGTGAATCTTTATTAGACAGAGGTGGGCAGTCTATTAGTAGTAGCAGTAAAGATTTGTGAGCATAACAAGAAGTTCTACCTCTGTATAACTAAGTCAATCAAGAAAACAAGTTGTCCTCTGGCACTTTAAACATCACAATATGTCAGCTTGGGGGGTGAAGGAGGGGTTGTTTTTCTCGTCATTACCAATGATGGAAGTGAACCAAAAGAAATAAACCAACAATGTGAAAAACAACAAGTTAGTAATTATTAGCAGACTAATCGGCCCATTGCCTGCAAGGATGGATACAGAGATGATGGCAGCCCATGCATGAGTCATCTCTATTGTATCTTCTGCACATTTAAAGGATTAAAAACATTTTAATATCCCTTAATGCTACATTTATCAGCCCCCAAGTGTGCCCTCCCACAACTGCTCTTCTTTGCTTCCACCTTTGACCCTTTGCTTGCCCGCTGCTAATGAGTGCCACAATTCACGACTGCTGGTATTGGACAGACGATACAGTTGGTCTGGTAATGAGTTATTGAGGACGACACCAAACAGTAGTGGTTGATTGCTTGTTCATTGCCCAGCCTAGGAGTGGTTGGGTGCCAGAGATTTGGTGCCAGCACAAGACTAGTGCTTCTTGATCTACGCTGGCTGCCTATGGATTTCCAGGTTGGATGTAAGGTGTTTTGATCTATCAAGCCCTAAATGGCTTGGAAACTTCCTGCTTGAGAGACTGCCTCTCTTCTCATGTCTTACTGCCACTGTTACAATTGGTGGAGGGGAAGGAACTGGATCTTCCAAGTAAAAGAGGGGAACTGGTGGTAAAGTGTTCTCCATTAGGCCCCCCATCTTTGGAACAAGCTGCTCACCCCCACCCCCAGTCAAGATCTTCAAGGCACACAGCAGAGCACATCTATTTGCATGGGCTGCTACAGCAGTGGGCTTTTGTGGGGAATCAAAGCTGAGGGACACAGGAATTTGGTTTTCTGCAAGTTGTTTAACTATATTTGGACAGAGGTGCCTAGAGCCTGGAATAATAAAATGTGCGGGGAAGGGTTATTTGTTTAGATACGATAAATCAAACCACCTTTGCCATTCTTCATGTTCCATCTATGGCCCTGTTCCTCTGAGGGAAATCAGTTCAGGATCCTTACTCACAGAAGTCTGCCAATTGCATTGAAAACACAATAGAAAGAACATAAAATGTCCCAATATAACAGGGCCTGTGAGGTCGTGGTTGCCTTCTACTTGGTCTCAGTGCCGTCAGTTCCCGCTGACCAAAAAGGGTTGGGCACTAGTAAAGAGACTATTTAGGTAAGCCCTTCTGTAGCGTTTTGCTATTGTAAGGAAGAAGACTGTATGTCTAAGGTTGTAGGGCTGGGACTCTGACTCCAGAAACCTGGTTTCAATTACTGGGGAGAGACTGTTTCCTGAAGCCTCAGTTCCCAGGCTGCAAAATGGGGTGTTTGCTCTGCCCTTGCTCACAGGGTGTTGTGAGACAGCATATTGAAGATTGTGAGGTGCTCCATTACTACAATGAGGGCCACATTGTATTCAATGCTGACAGAGGTAGAGGTCCCCTCCATTCGCTTAGGTCTTCTAGCTCCTTGGGAAATTCAACACTGCTGATCACAAACAGGGTACAGCTGGACTATGAAAGTGCTAAAGGAACGTCCATTAGAACTACGGCCTCCTGCTCTGATCCCCCAGCATCCATAACACCAGCAGCAATTCCAGTTTTGCTAAGTGAAAATAACTCTGGCATGAGAAATTGGGTTTATGTCATAAGACAGAAATACAAGAGTCATACTTAATTTTTCAACTCAGACATAAGAGTCACTAGACATAGTGCAGCTATACATAAAAGCATGCACTACAGAAAATGCCAGGATTACACATGCACGTGACCAAGATTGCATACATAATTGCAGTATTTGCATTCATGCAATTAATGAATTAGAGATCTAAGTATTTAAAGACTAATGGCATACAATTTTCCTTTTTGCCCTAACTATCTGGAGCCACAGTTTGGTCCTTAGCCACTGGTCTTGTAGGGAGTGGTGCTGAAGGGGAGCCAAGGGAGAGAGTTTGCCTTAAGAAGCACAATCTCTCCCCAAGCTCCCTGTCATGCAGTAGGAGAGTGAACACTGTAGTGTCCCTGTGAGTGGGGCAACGTGCTTTCCCAGGAGCATCTGCCCTGCTCCATGGGTCAGTGGAGGGGTGGGGAAGAGGGAAAAATCAGCCCACGTATTACTGCAGCACCTAGTGATCCCAGTCATGGATCAGGGCCTCATTGTGCTAGGTGCTGCACAAGCAGATGGTCCATTCCCCAAAGAGCTTTGAGTCTTGCACTCTTGTAGACTGCTCCCTCATTCCAACCCCATTCTCCACTGATCCTTGCAGAGGGAGTCCAATAGTGTGCCATAAATATCATCCGTCTTTGCATACATACTTGGTAGCCACAAGTGTGTTAGCATGAATACTGTATACTGCAATGCAGAGGCAACATGGGGAGGGAGGTTACGCGGGGTCACATGCCTCACCAAATTTGCTGCTTGGCTGGTACAGACTATACCCACATGGATCGAGCATGCCCAGTAACACTGCTGAAGCTGGCTGCCCTTACTCTGCCTCTGCCCCCGACTATGGCAAGGGTCATCTCTGCTGCAACGTCAGACTAAAACCTGTGTGTAAAAATAGCCTCCATTTTGTGTCCCTTTTCCTGAAAGGGTCTAAAGAGATTTCCACACTGAATATACTCCAAAGTGATATGCAATTGTGACAGTACCCGGCACCCTTGGACCGCAGTTTAGGAAGAAAGGAGCTAAAGAGAAAAGATGCCACTGACAGAGTCACACATTTGCTAGGTGTTCCCCACTCTCAGTGCTGACTCAGCCCAACTCCGCTTACCTTATGATATCAGCTCTCATAGGCTACCAACTTGGCTTCTGCTGTTTATTCCCATTTTCAGGAATTGATGGCAGTGTTTTGTTTACAATGAAAATAAATCTCGCATACATAGGGCCAGTCTTAGTTATCATCCCACAACAACACTTCACTAGACTGATACCAGATTGTTCAGTTAGCTCTTCTGGACAGGCATAAAGTCAGATGTCTGTGCCTAAGAGAAAGGACTTTATATAAACGGTTGATCACAATTTCAAAAGGCTTTTCCCAGCACACGTTTTCAAAGTCCAGTTGAGCAGTCAGCAAGACCTGATATACAAAACTGATAAAATGCCCAGCCAGCATGTATGGTGCAGTGAGTTAGGCTATGCCCCTTTGGGCATAACTGAGGGCAGGGATGGTGCTGAGCTCCTATATCCCAGGGGAAGATGCAGGAGGGCTTGCCCCTCTGGTATACACAGTCTCTTCCCTGGCTGCCTGGTACATGTGGGAAGTGTGTACAATGCATCCCATCCCTACCTCCTTTGGCTGATTTGATCTCCATGGGAGCAGAGAAGGAGCTATACCTGGCCCTTGCGTAGAGTATGCAAAGGGTATGGAGGCTCCTTGTGCCCTCTTTGCACATGCATGTGTGCGCACACACACACACACACCATGTACTTGTGCAAGGGTCAGGAATAATATGGCCCAGTATGCTCAGGCAAACTGTTGCCAGCCCAAGCAATCAATGGGCTCGAAGCAAAATCCCAGACAGGAACAGCTCTTAGGTTTGGGGACATTTGGAGGCCCTGATCTCCACCTCCAGCTAGGAGACGATATTTGAAGCACTGAAGGTGGAAATGGGAGAGAACTTCAGGAGCTTGGAGAGAATAAGCACATGGCTTTTAAGAAAACAGCCCTGACTGAACATATTGGGATAAGAGTGTGAAGAGTTGAATGCAGGGACTGAGAATTGGGCCAGGCTCTGGTTTGGGGGACAGCATTCCAGATGTACGTGACACTTTTTTGGAGGAAGCTGACCTAAGGAACGGCAGTGCATGTGAAGTTCACATGCTCAGACTTTAAGATCAGAAGGGACCATCCTGATCATCTAGCTGTGGAGTAAAGCAGAGATTGGCACGCAGCATAATTGTGAACACACAATAGTGGCAAAGAGTGGACTTGGGAAAGCTTGGATAAATAGATGTGGACAAATAATTGGTTTATTCAACTAAATTCATCTGCTTCCTCAAACTGACCACAAATTGATTTCCTTTAACTGATTTATACAAAATTATTCTGAGTCATTTGTGCAAATTGTGACATTGCACCCCATAATGCTTTATAGAAATATGCTTCTGAATGTAAATATGACAGAACTGGAATATGTTTTATGCTACATATGCCATGTAACATGTCTTTGCAAAGGTTACGTTCTACTGAATATATTCATCCTATTTGTATGCATGTATCATTTTTATATCTGAAGTTATGAGCATTGGTTCTATGCTTGTATTTAAAGTGTTTGCTGTAGAAAACACCTAAGGCAGATTTGGTCAACATAGTGTGAAGGGGTTATTCAAGTAATTGGGAGTACTTGGCTAACAAGGAACTTTGACAGATGCCAATCCACATATGAGATTTCCTGAGAACGTTGGGGCTCACACAGCATCGGCCTGTAGAGAACTGAGTCATGCCTGGACATGTGACTTGCCCAGGTGACTGAAAAACTCCATCTTGTGGAGGGGATTTTACACAGGAGAGGAGAGGGATTTTGACCCACAAGTGAAAGACTATATAAGGCCTTGGGAAACCCCTCCATTTTGTCTTCAGCTGGCTCAAGAGATAGCCTCTCCACCCCAAAGACAGGCCTGTAAGAAACTATAAACAAAGGACAGTAACTACGGGGGTGTGAGTGATTGCTGGGCCCAGACTAGAAGGAGGTTAGTCTGTAAAATAAGCTGATTGGAAAATCTCTGAGGGTGAGATTTAACTGCATTTAGTTTCTTACTGTAGTAGGCTTAGACTTGCAGGCTTTTATTTTATTTTGCTTGGTAATTTACTTTGTTCTGTTTGTCTTTACTTGGAACCACTTAAATCCTACTTTTTATATTTAATAAAACCACTTTTTACTTATTAATTAACCCAGAGTAAGTATTAATAACTGGGGGGCAAACATCTGTGCATATCTCTCTATCAGTGTTATATAGGGTAAACTCATAAATTTTTCACCCGCTATAAGCTTTGTACAGAGTAATATTGATTTATTTGGGTTTTGGACACCATTGGGAGCTGAGTATCTCGGTGCTGGAGACAAGAGCACTTCTTAAGCTGTTTTCAGTTAAGCCTGCAGCTTGTGGGGTACGTGGTTCACACCTGGATCTGTGTTTGCAGCAGGTAAACATGTCTGACAAGGTACTGAGGACCCAAGCTGCCAGGGAAAACAGGCTCAGAGGTAGTCCCAGAACATCAGGTGGCAGTCACAAGGGGGTTTCTGTGACCCAACCCCTCATAACTTGTGGTCTGTAGCTCATTGGAGGCAGCTCATTGAGAGTACTCTATGTTTCTATTGCAGTTTTGATTAGACACATGAGTCACATGCTCTGTTTTTGTTTCCTTTATGGACGAGTATAACTGCATTGGCACTAAACTTACTGGCTAGAATATTGATGGGACGTTTTAAGACATAATTTCTGTAGAGTCATAAATCAATAAGGTTTTATAGACATTTAATAATCACAATCATAGAAATGTAGGTCTAAAAGGACTTCAAGGAGGTCATCAGGTCCATTTCCATCCCTAGCCCCTGCACTGTGGCAGGACCAAGTATCCCTAGACCATTCCTGACATGTGTTTGTCTAATCCATTCTTAAAACCTCAAGTGATGGGGATTCTACAGCCTCCCTTGGTTACCTGTCCTGGTGCTTAACTAGCATGATAGCTAGCAAAAAAAACCCAACACTTTCTAATACAAGGGTTGGCAACCTTTCAGAAGTGGTGTGCCTAGTCTACATTTATTCACTCTAATTTAAGGTTTCACGTGCCAGTAATACATTTTAACATTTTTAGAAGGTTTCTTTCTATAAGTCTATAATATATAACTAAACTATTGTTGTATGTAAAGTAAATAAGGTTTTTTAAAATGTTTAAGAAGGCTTCATTTAAAATTAAATTAAAGCATAGAGCCCCTCAGACTGGTGGCCAGGACCCGGGCAGTATGAGTGCCACTGAAAATCAGCTCGCGTGCAGCCTTCGACATGTGTGCCATAGGTTGCCTACCCCGTTCTAATATCTAACCTATGGTCTCCCTTGCTGTAGATTAAGCCCATTATTTCTTCTCCTACAGTCAGCGGACATGGAGAAAAAATCATCACTGTTCTCTTTATAACAGTCTTTAACATATTTGAAGACTAATGTGGTTCCCCATCTCCCCCCCACACACGCACAGTGTCTTCTTTTGTCAAGCCTAAACATAGCTAGTTTTCTTTTTTTTTTTGTTTTTTTAAACCTTTCCTCATAAAAGCTTTAGAAGGCATGACCTCATTGATGTTGCTCTCCTCTGGACTTTTCAATTTAGCCACATCTTCCTTAAAGTGTGCCCAAAACTTGACAGTACTCCAGCTGAGACCCCCACAGTACTAAATAGTTGTTTTCTCTATCTCCTGTGCCTTGCATATGACACTCTTGTTAATATAACCTGGAATAACGATAGCCTATTTTTGTATCACTTTATTGGCTCATATTCAATTTGTCATCCACTATACCCAACCAGGTCCTTTTCTGCAGTTCTGCTGTCTAGCTAGTTATTCCCCATTTTGTATTGGTGAACTTGATTTTTCTTTCTTAAGAACAGAACTTTTCACTTGTCTTTACTGAATTTCATCTGGCTGATTTCAGACCAGTTCTCCAGTTCGGCAAGATCATTTTGAATTCTAATTCGTCCTCCAAAGTGATTGAACCGTATCCCATCTTGATGTCATCTGCAAATTTTGTAACCATATAGTCTCCACTCCACTATTCAAGTCCTTAGTAAAAATATTGACTAGTACCAGCCCTAGGACACACCCATGAGCGACCCAGCTAGATCTGTGTTCCCATCTTGAGTGAACCACTGATAACTACTCCAAGTATGGTCTTTCAAGCAGGTGTGCACCCATCTTATAATAGTTTAATTCTCTATTAAATTCTATGGGTTGTTATATAATAAGGTCCTGTAGTGAGGCGCCCTGGCTCCCAGCTGCACCTGAGAGGGCCGAGCAACTGACGCCACCAGAGTGGGCAGAGCCACCAGTTCCCGCCCCCTGGAAGTCAAGGGGTGGGATAGGAAGTATAAAAGCCCATCCCCGGCGCTCACTTGGAGGCCGGCTGCTGAAGAGACCAGATGTGGGTGGCCGAGCTCCCACCCGGCCTGAGCTTCCCCGTGCCCGGTATCCTGAGGAGGACTGGCCGAGCCTGCCCCGTGCCCGGTATCCTGAGGAACCCATGGTCTGAGACCCACCGGAAGACGCCGGTGAGACACAGGTACCCAGAGAGGGGGAGGTCGGAAGTGGCCCGGGGGTAACCGACCCTGGTTTGGCTCTGGGAGAGCCTGAACTGATATTGGTGTGTTGCGGCCAGGATCCCCACTGACAGCAGCGTGCCTTTGCCGCTGTTAGGGCCCCGGGCGGGAACGCAGTGGAGTGGGAGGGCCTGCGTTGGGTGGCAGACTCCCCCTCTCGCTGGCCTGAGGAGGCCTTCTTTATAAACTTACTGTTTTAACGGCTGCTCAGTCCCTGCCTGAGGGTCTGAGCCCTGTGCCAGTTTGTTGCCCCGCCCTGAGCCAGGGCTTGGGCTTTATAGACTTCCTCGTTGAACTACTGCTCAGCCCCCTGCTGAAGGAGCTGAGCCCTGAACTGCTTAAGTGCCCCGTCCTGACCGAAAGCCGGGCTTTATAGACTACTTGTTTGCTCAGCCCCTGCTGAAGGAACCGAGCTCTGAACTGCTTGGTGCCCCGCTCCACCCCAGGGCCTGGTCTTAGAGACTATCTGTTGCCTATTTGCCTCTGCCAAGGGGTCTGAATCCTGACCTATTTTGCCATCTGTAGTGAGGAGCCCTAGCTCCCAGCTGCTAGGGAGGGCCGAGCCCCAACGCCGGACATTTACAGGTCCAAATGGACAGGTGTCCTCACCACCACAGCCACCACCCCACTTGTCACCAGCTAGAAGCTTTGTTACTCATCTGAAGGCTAGACTCTGCCTCCGTTACTCATGTTAGACCAGATTGATAGGACTTAATAGGACTAAAGCTTATTCCACAAGTGGTCACATTCCCTTCAGGAAGGTGCTATCCTTTCTCATAAGGAGTAAGGTGACCAGTCCTGATTTTGAGGTCTTTTTCTTTTATAGGCTCCTATTACCCCACATCACCATCCCAATTTTTCACACTTGCTCTCTGGTCACCCTACATAAGGTGTGACAGGATCTTGCCCATATAGTAGTACCTTACTCTGAGCAGTCCCATTAATAATCAAGGAATAAGGGAACACAATGTGAGTGTGGTGGAATCTAGTCCTAAATAAGCACCAAGACTAAACAACTTTTATGCCTTGTGACAAAGTTCCTCCTCTACCTTGGTGGGTCCTACGCTTATTGGCAGATTTGGTCACCTCAGTGATCTTCCCCACAGTCTGGATCGACTCCTCCTGTGTCTGATCAGGAGTTAGGAGGTTTGGGGGGAACCCGGGCCCGTCCTCTACTCCGGGTTCCAGCCCAGGGCCCTGTGGATTGCAGCTGTCTATAGTGCCTCCTGTAACAGTTGCATGACAGCTACAACTCCCCGGGCTACTTCCCCATGGCCTCCTCCAAACACCTTCTTTATCCTCACCACAGGACCTTCCTCTTGGTGTCTGATAATGCTTGTACTCCTTAGTCCTCCAGCAGTACACCCTCTCACTCTCAGCTCCTTGTGCCTCTTGCTCCCAGCTCCTCACACACACTTCCTCTCCTCTGGCTCCCCCTCATCTGACTGGAGTGAGCTCCTTTTTAAACCCAGGTGCCCTGATTAGCCTGCCTTGATTGGCAGGTGATCTAATCAGCCTGTCTGCCTTAATTGGTTCTAGCAGGTTCCTGATTACTCTACTGCAGCCCCTGTTCTGGTCACTCAGGGAACAGAAAACTACTCATCCAGTGACCAGTATATTTGCCCTCTACCAGACTCCTGTACCACACTGGTCTGGGTCTGTCACAGCCCCCAGGTCTTGTCTCTCCAGATGACTAAACATGATTGTGGTGGTTAACTTATAACCCACTCACTCTAAGTCAGTAATCAGAGCCTCTGTTTTATAGATGCCATACAAAACAAGACAGGTAAACAAACATTCTCATTGATGTTATCAAGCCAGCCAGCTCAGTAACTAGCAGTATAGTAACAGGCATTGTTCA